>NC_052506.1:34637416-34947214 GCF_014356525.2 Nilaparvata lugens
ACAAACAATACAATAGTCACAGTATAAAGTGAATCTCACTAAATCAATATATAATATGAATAGTTATAGAGTATTATTTTGGTAGTAGACTAGGCACTATGTGTGAATACTCTTATAAGAACTAATGGTATTCTGTTTCTGTTCGACAGAGCCCACATTCATAGAAAAGGGAGGCTTCATAGCCTACTGATCAGTGTAAATGATGAATTAGTCGGTGCAATTACTGAGCTTGAAAAAATAAACGATTTATAAAGGTTTCGTTTACAAAACATCGAAATAAATTGGAAACTCCACTTTCCTCATAGTGTCAATCCAGGCTTTAACAATATTCCTAGTGATAAATCCTCAGGATTGGAACACTATTTAAGTATTTATTTTGTGAGGGAAATTGGAAGATCTCTAAATGTATTTATAGAAAAGAGAGGTACATATTAAAAGACCCATTATAGCCTTATTTAAATGAAAACTATTAAGAAATTGTCAAAAAACCACGATTAATGAATAATCTGATTAATATGAATAATTACAGATTAATATGAATAATTACCACAATATCAACTTCTCAACTACACAAAATGTGATAGCCTTATTTTATGTTTGATTGTAATCTATGACAAACCATATCTGTCTTATTGTTATTTGAAATGTAATTGACACATGGACTGAATGAAGACCTCAAAACACATCATATTGCGTGTGAAAATAATATTTAACCACACATTAATCTCATTGGAATTGGGACAGTTATAAAGATTTGCTTTATAATTACGGAAGTCAACCAAGATGAGTGGTTATTAAAATTTAATTTCAATGAATTTTAATTCCTAATTAAATTCTAGATGGCGAATTAAGATGTATTTATTGTGTCAAGTAAACTAGTGTTCATGTCTGCAATAAATTGGTATCTTCATACATACAATACTTGGTGACATAGAAGTCACCACTTCTTTGTTGATTCAAATCAACCCGATTTCAATCGGGTTGCAGTTGATTTCATAGTATTTTCCTGATTCATTTGTCAATTTTAAACAAAATTAACTGTTTTAAGGTTGAAACAATATAAATGTGAGGATGTGTAATTTCAAAACACTCAACTATTTAATAGTTGAATCAGCTAGTAAAATTCCACTACTACTGCATAACAAAAGTACTGAGATAAACAATATATAGATAACTACTATATACTCCACATTCTTCTAGCTGTTAGTCGAATGTTGTCTATATGTTGATGCAGATAATGGGTATGTCATGTTATTATAAAGTTCGGATTATCCGAATTTCAACGTCTGTTGTTTGTCAATCATTGTTATTATTCATAGTAGATGAATGAGAAGATGACAACAAAAACTTATTACACTGACATTGTAGGAAGAACCGGAAAACAAAATTTGATTATAAAAAACTGCGCAATTCGCAATTCGATTCAGATATACAGAGTGATTCATAATTATGGTAAAATATTTTAATACGTGATAGTAGAGGTAAAAATAAGAAAAAAAGTTCATATAAACATATATCCATAAACGATTCATTAGCGAGCTATACAGAGTGGAAGATTTAGCCCGGAATTCAGTTCCTCTGGTGAAATATACCGATGCTGAATTGTTTGGGTACTAGTTTTTAAAAAACTTATGCTGGATTCATATGGAAAAATATCTGAAAAATTGAATAAAACTAGTCTGGAAGCTGTAGTGTGAGTAGTTTTTGAGAAAAAAGTTGAAATATGCAAAAAATCTAAGCAGAAAAACATAGACTTCTACGTTTGATGCCCAATAACTTTCTTTAATGACCAGTAAACAAATAATTTTTCGCAATAAAAATTGTAGAGAATTTAATTCTGAAAAGAATTATGTAAGCTGTGTAAACTAAATTCAAATAAAAGTTCATAAACGTATCATATATATTTTGCTTCAAAGTTCGTTTGAATAAATTATATTTTTTCAATAAAACAATATTGATCAGCAATAATCAATATTGATTATAGTCTAATAATCTATAAAAAAAACCCTATAATCTAGAACAACCTTTCCACTTCTAAACAATAATTTCTTCTCTGCCAAACGTAAAAAAATCATTCTATTCAAAATCATGATTGAACGGGATTAGTTCTATTTCCTAGCTACAGCAATTCCTCTAAGAGGAAAAAATAGAATTATCAAGGTTAAATATTATTCTCATCCTTGATCATTCCTGAATGGTTATTCTCACAATAATGTGAGGCTAATTATTAGCCTCAATATTCAGTACACACCTCAGTACAGATTCCCATGATACAGGAATTATCTTCAACTCGACAACTAGCATTTTCAGTCTCAATTATATCGAGTAGTACAAGCAGACTTATGAGAATGATGACAGTAATGTAAAATTACACTGATTATCTATCATTCTCCGATGTAATTTGTCTCAGTGAAAATACACAATATATAATACAGGCCCATTTAAAATGTAATTAATCATAATGTGACAAAATATTTGGCAGAGAAACCAGGAACCTCTCAATTACAATGATTAGGAGATGAACGTATTGTATGACAATATTGTATTTCTTCAGTAATAATGTTTATTATTTGGGTATTATTTATTCGATTTTTGCTGCATTTTATAATTTATCAAGTATTATTGCAGTATCACTTATTGGAAAATGATATTATCACTGTATTATAGTTTTATCATCTATAATGTATTATTACAGTACAATAGACTACTGCATTATAATATACTACAACCATTATATTTACTGATAGGCATAGACTCCACACAACGGATGTCCAGCTTGAGATCAATGATATGAAAATAATAATAGTGCACCACTTCCGTTGATGATCGAATAAAATTCAATTCAGCTCCATTAGGTGGCATTACTGCTGTACTACTTCTCAAAAGCCAATCTATTATTGGAACAAGAGAAGAGTAAGTTGCAACAGCATAGGCAAACTCCGAAGATAGTCGTCCTTTGAGTACCGTACTTCACGCACAGAATTCTCGAAACACTACAAAAACCGTTACGCAACGATTTTGTTGAGTACGTTTCTATAGTAAAAAATAGAGCTGAAGAGAGACTGAAAATGTGGCGTGATCAGAGCTAATCTTCTTTTAAACACGCAATGGGTTGTGGGCCTGAAAGCATCCAAGCCAATACCACTACCCTATTTGCTTTACAACATAGTCCTGTATTGAATGTATCTGCTTAGCTCTGATTATCAACAATTATAATAAATAATACTGAATCTAATCCAGTATGATAGATAGAGGGTTATTGTGAGGAATATTGGATGGCAATTAACATTACAATAATAATTGTTTTTGGTTTTGAATGTACTGTGAAAAATAATAAACAAATGAAAGATTGACAGTATTATTATACATGTAAATGTAAAACTGAAATTTCTCGTAAGCTTAGGAACTAAGCATTAAAATTCAACGTGTTAAAAATACAGAACTAAAGAAACAAATGAAATAGGTTTATAAAAATGTAAATTCAAGATTTTAGAACAAGGCACAAGGCCGAGATTAATATTTACTGTATATTACAAATAATGAAACAAAATAAAAAGTCATATTAAATGTAGCATGATAACAGAAAGGCATAAAGTGAACAGACATTTCAATTATTCATTGATCCACTTATTCTATACTCTGCTGTGCTGACCTTGAAAGATACAAAACTTTAGTGGGTATCATAGAAGATATCGTATCTAATATAGCATAAGCATTCATCAATTTCAAATAATTAATTTTGAATAATAGTGGAACTAGTATAAACATTAAGTGAATAATCGCAGTTCTCAACATGACATGCAGCGTTGTAAACAAGCCAACATCATACAGTGGTCACATCAAATTGACAAACTTGTCAAGGAATACATTCCTGGTTGGTTGCAAACCCCTAACCACTAAACGACTACACTACCGTAATTGGTCCTGGTAAGTGGAGGGGTGCAAAACCAACCCCTGACAAACAGGTAGGGTTGTTCTATTAAGTGGCAAAACAAGAACAACGACCTCTTTAGGTATGAGTGCAGCATGATTTTAGACATCAGAAAACGTTTCAGACAACCAATTACGTTGGTACACGTTTTTTCAATCAATTGTCAAGTTTACAAATAACACTATAAACAGGAGAAAATAAAAGTTTCAATCCCAAAACCTCTTCACTTCACAATGTTGATAAATAATACTTTGTAGTAAAAATAAGAAGCTAAACTCGTTAGATATGATACCCAACAAAACTATTTTTCTTAAATTTGTATGAAGTAGGCCTACTATGAATACACTTCTTGTCTTCATCCAATTTCCATCAAGTATTTATTCGTTATATCGTTTCATGATAAGTTTCATCAACACATTATCCTATAATTAATGGAAAATGACTAGATGTTTCACCAAGACACCTCTAGACATGCATAGTGCATATCACAGCGTGCATGTCTGTAATGAATTTTACACGCCTAGAGTTTGATTTTTAGAATTTTATTGAACAGGGTCCATAAACTATTACTTCAAAGTGATCGCTAGAAATCTTCTCTCATCTAATTATATAACCAAATTCAAGTACTTGATCATGATTTTTGGAAACATCTTTTTTCATTCATTAGATTTATTAGGACAGAATGCATTTATTCTGAAAACATCTAAAGTATGTCCTGTTGATCAGAATTAATTTTGTAGGTTGAAATTGAAAAGTAAACAAACTTTTCTGGCCATGTTGACGCTTGCCGCTTTACCACCGGGATCCGTAAATGAGATTTATGATAATGCAAAATATAATGTGACACGAAATGATCGAACAAACGAGTTCTTGTACCACCCTCCACTACAGTTTGAACTAGTGAGGCTTCTGCCGGGATAATTAGCGAATATAGGCCTAGCCCTAGAAAATGTGAATCTGATGAATGACAGCAGCAATTGGCTAAACATTGAGAGAAAGGGAGAGAGAGAAGTTGGCAAACACGTGACTGGGAGTGACAAAGATTGAGAGAAAGCTTTGAGAGAAACAAGTGAATGAGGTCGACTTGAAATATCGATTCGACAACCCTCCCCCTACCTACCCCTAGTCCCTACACCCCTCACAGGGCACCCTTGCCAACAACCCCCCCTCCCACCAAAGGAGACGCCGCGACGCACCTCTTATACATATATATAGAGCTTGAAAGCCGGTCGCGACTCAGCACTGGGTCAAAACCATTCAAACGTGGCGTGACAATTCTGCTACAAGCTCACTAAGCGTTGCTCAACAACCATTTTCCTCCCTTTTTTCAATGAAACATATTTGCAGAACTCATTTTCCGGATTTAGAGGGATTTTCTAGCACGTACAGTTACGTTTTACAGATATTACACTACCAACAACTACCCTAGAGAGTCCTGTTAATAAGAGTGTTATTATTGTTGACTTAAAATTATTGTACAACAGGCTTATGCCCAAAACTGTCCCTTTTCAAATTTATACTACAGTCCAAATCAAAATTTAGGTTAAGCAACTTATCACTCATCAAAATAACAATATTTATTCACACTTCAAAAAACAAACACATCATCAATTACGAGAAGATATGACGATATGAGACTTGTGGCAGTTGGTATAACTTATCAATGACTATTTTAGGTATGAATTTGATCAAAATCGTTGGAGACATTTTCGCGAAAAACCCTGTTTTTGACAACATTTCCGCCATTGTATCCGCCATCTTGAATTGCATTCGATCGTAATTGTTCGTGTCGGATCCTTATAGTGTAAGGACCTTAAGTTCCAAATTTCAAGTCATTCCGTTAATTGGGAGATGAGATATCGTGTACACAGACGCACAAACACACACACACACCCACACACTACCCAAAACCCACTTTTTGGACTCAGGGGACCTTGAATCGTGTAGAAATTTAGAAATTGGAGTACCTTAATTTTTTTCGGAAAGCAATACTTTCCTTACCTATGGTAAATAGGGCAAGGAAAGTAAAAATCTACCGGACCAAAAACGTTCAAATTTGGTAGGTATGTTCAGTTGGCCCTTACAGGCGCACTAAGAAATCTTTTGGCGATATTATAACTCTAAGGGTGGTATTTAAGGGTTTAAAGTTCGTCTTTTATCATGTATATTCTTCTTATTCCAATATCTTAATTATAATTGAAATGTCCATACCATATGTTAATATAGAACTATAATCTAGAGAGAGTACCTCTTCGAAACAGTTGTTCTGGTAACTAAATTAATAATTTTGTCAGGTTGGCATTAAGTTGAGTTGACTTTGTTAGGTTGGCACCAAGTTGAAGATTGAAATGCATTTATCGCGGAAAAATTGATTGGGCACTGCAATTTACTACAAAAGCTCAGCTGGGATGCAATAATGTTGTGTAAAGGTAGGCGCACACAGATCGGACGGACGGCATGCATCGTACGGATCAGATGATTATATTTGATGCATTGTTTTCAATTGGAGTTCGCATACCTATCCGCATTGTATAGGTATGCGCACTCCAATTGAAAACAATGCATTAAATATAATCGTCTGATCCGTCCGGTGCGTGCCGTCCGTCCGATGACGATCTGTGTGCGTCTACCTTTAGAAGGAATTTGAAATAACGCCAAAGATACGCCCAAAATTAGCGTTTCTCAGCTTTTCTGCGTTTCCTGACCTTTTTCAATAATTGATGGAAATATATTAAAAAAGTTCAGTACATAGGTTTAGCTGAGGTGGAAGAATTTTGTTCGCCAAAGATACGCCGATATAGTAACAGGTGTTTTTCGAGATCAAATTGACATAATACGTTCAAATTCGGTATAGAGGTTCCGCTGCGGTCTACGTGCAGGCGAGCGAAGCGAGCCCGCTGATCTCATTTTTGGACAATCCAGTCGTGGGTCCAGAATTCGGTACAGAGGTTCCGCTGAGGTCTACATGCAGGCGAGCGAAGCGAGCCCGCTCATCTCATTTTTGGACGATCCAGTCGGGGGTCCAGGAGGCGGAGCCCCCTGGCTAGACGGATATGGCGAGCGAAGCGAGCCTGACGGCTAGTCAATAAATAAAATTAACGAGCGAAGCTCGGTGCACCGATATTTTAAGTGAATCAGTGAAAGAAAGTTACTCAAGTGCCGGTAATTCAATCTTGAACAAAAGACAAAATGGGTGTCATTGTTCGTAATATTGTTCTATATACGGATAAGTAAAATTCTATAGGATTTTGGATACATAAGAGAAGAAACCCATGAGGATGTTTAGTCAAACAAGAAAGATAGTTTATTTTGCGAGAATGAGAGACAAATGAGAAGATACGAAAGAAACTCAATGATGATGAGAGAAGCCACATAAATCAAGTTATTTTATAACTATAGATGACCTTCCTCAGTATTAAAAATAGATTATTTTAGTAGTCTCTAAAACGAAATATTTTGTTGTGACATCACTATTGAAAGTATTTCTATTATGAACTCGGCACTCAAATAATTGGATTGACAATAATAAAATAATTATAAAATAAATTATAGGCCTACTTCAGTACGACGTACCTACTGATTTAAAATGTTATTAAACAGTTGATTGTGTCAGGACAGTCAGAAGCTACTCAGTAGAGCTCTGAGAGTTTTCAAAGTACTGTAATGAATTTAGTTTTAAACCTTATATAACAACTAGCAGGTTACCTGTCCTTTGCACTGGGGAAAATTTTGTGTTGTAAATGCAATCTTCGTATGTCCAGGAAACATGAAAAAATGGAATAATAATTTATTATTTTATCAAAATTACGTGAATAAGCTTTATCAGAATTGAAAATTCTCAGCAAAAAAATTATTAAACAATGAGTTTGATCGGTTTCGAACCAGCAACCTTTCATTCGTCAGTCATACGTGCTACCAATTAAACCAAGGAATCACTTGGGAGTAACCAACTCCGTTTCGTTGAGCTTTTATCGTTGTTTAAACTTTGAATCACAAATTGGATAATTTGTTTTATTATATAATTGATTGATCAATAAGGATAAAAATAAGCCTATAAACCATCCTCGGTTAATTCAGAATATTGATGTGAAAGTGTAAGTTAATCAGTTTTATAGTTCATAATTGATACGTCGATCATGTATAGCCAATTCCTTCCTTTATTATTACAGATTGATAAAAGGTCCTACAATTCCAAAATTGTACAAAATACCTCCTATTAGCAAAATGAACGCAAATACGATCCATAAACGTTCTAGTTCGCCTTTTTCACTGATAGAATATATCCAAATTGATGTATTATTGGCTCATTTGATTTAGCATGAAAATTGATAACAGCCGGGTTTCAAGTTGAACTACGACCTGAATTGTTGATATGGATAACATTATTATCTGACGATGAAATATAAAACAATTGAAACAATTCTCAATAAAATTATAATGGAGGACCAGTAAGTTCTTTGAACTCTTGAAGCTGTCCCTGATAATATTATGTCTTAATTAAATTTACCATAAAATATTAATCTGTCAAATCCAAAAGGCTACCACATATTTTATGTATATTTGCAAGATTCGTTGCAATCATTCAATGTACAGTATAGTAGAGAAAAAATGTTGACAGACGAAAACTGAGCTTTATGTAATCCTAGTCAACAATCAGGTTATTGACCGCTTATAACTGAAAGTATTATTGAAATTACAATTGAACAGACCAAATATGGTTTTACAAAGCTTGTTACGAATCGGCAACCACATCTACATTACTATTACAATTTATACTGTTCAACCCTGCAGTTCCAGCGGAAGATATTTATTTAGAAATTATTATATTAATGCAAGCAAATGATTAAATAAGTACGGTAACTCTCAATAAATTATTGTTCATCGGTCAGTTTTTTTTCTCTGAACGGGTGATTAAAATGCGTGAGGTGCACTGAAAATGGCGTCTATTGATCGTTTCCTTTGTGCGTGAGCCAAGTTGATAGCATAGAACAGAATGGAATACAAAAATATTACAAACAGGTAAGGGATGGGGGAAACCGGCAACGAGATTGCTGCGGGATTTCTTCGGCTACTTTCATTGATAGGATGGAGACAAAAGCAACGGCCAGCGGTTATGTGATCAATAAACAAACATCAATACGAAGGCGAGAGGAGAGGGGTGGTAAACAACCCTACTCAAAGGTGAATCTTCCAAATGGATAGACAGAACGAATCAGCGATAGAAAGTATTGAAGAATTTTATTCTGAAATTTCATGGAACGTTAAAATTATACTGAAACTCTATCAAATTAACTTCGAATGAAAAAATAAAAATCAAACAATTCTTTACATAAAAAACTCTCCTGTATTTTATCTTTGCTATAAAACGAAGCCATAGTTAGGTTTCATCAGATCTAGGATTCTTTTGAAAATGTAATATTATTCTTTCATTTATGTTATCTATATTATCAATAGTAAGACAATAAATAAAGAGGAAAATCGATAAAAGTGGAAACTATGAAAAATTATAAAGTAGATTATTTTTAAATAGACAGATGGATAACGTTAGTAAAATTGATAAATGTAAGACTTGGATCAATTAAGCGTTGAAATTCAGAGCATTCATCAACATTCAATGCTTCACTGACATGGATAAAAATAAATTTGACAAATTGTTTAAGGCAGGCCACTAATGGTAGGACATACATGATAAAAATGCATGATACAAATGTCGTCATACATTGATGTGTCATTACAGCGAAAGGCTTCCAGCAAAGTTTTTTGAGGTTAGGTTTTTGTATCTCCGATTTTTTTTTGTTTTTTTTTCTTCAAAAAGGTAGAGTATTATTTGATGTTAAACTATTTATCTATCATTATAATTTTGTAATTTCCAGTTGGTTTATTCATTTATTTCCATGGTTTATTTACTGATATTGGTTGTTTATTATATGTTAGAAGCCTCTCGCTGAAGACAACATGCATGATGGACATTTACGTGTGCATGATAAACATGCATTTACATGCATCTTTATCATGCATGTTATACTGCTAGTGGCAAGCCATAGCTGACAAATTGAGAGAACTGGTGATAATAATATCAGGTTAAAGAAATAATTATTATGGACCACGTGCCACCTGGAATATGAACCAGTTATAATATTACAATAAGTGTTTTTCAATTTATTTATCAATAATTATTATCAAACGTGAAGTTTCTACTCCTCTTTTCCTAATAAATTATTCGTCTAATATAATTATGTAGAATAAGAATGAACAAATGGGAGCAATTCATAAGATGTTTTTTTTTAAATTGAAAAATTATAGATATGGGTTGTCAGGATTCACAGTTTTCAAGAGCCAAATCGTTCTTAGTTGAGCTCTGCTCTACTTGCTTCGTGTTAGATAACAAGTTATCTCTTCACTACAGTTAACTCATTAACAAACCGAATATCAAGCTTTTGTTTATATTTCTATGAATTGATTGAGTGGCTTAGTTTTTTTTTTACTTTTATTATTCTTTGTGTTCATTCATTACTTGGGATTGCATAGCAGAATAAATTTCAACCTACAGAAGTCTGTGATCTAATTGAAAACTTGAAACTTGAAGTAGTTTATTCCATAATTTCAAAGGAATTGTGTTTCGGACGAATCTTCAAAAATACAATAATTTTCCAATTCGTTCCTCAATGAAACCTTAATAATGCAATCGATAATAGATAAAAAAATTTTTTTAATATAATAATGAATTTCAAGTACATCTTACGTACATCCCCTTAGCACATGAGTTAGGAATGAGGACTTTTGATATGTTCTCCTCCTAACTAGTCTCAACAAAGCTGCAAAGTCAAAAATTTTGTTTAAAACATTCCCTCCAAAATCCTTTGTCAATTGGTCTATTGTTGAAAAAATGGAGATTTCACACTCAACACTAAAGCTGCTGCAAAAGGTGTAGAGAAATTCGTAAAAGTGTAAAATTATACATCAAATTGAAGATAATTTAATGCTCTATGAGCTCATAATCAACATGGATTTTTCCCATCGATTTCCAAAAAGTTATAAGTGCAAAAATAGAAAAAAATTGGTGGCAAACGTGTCTTTTTCAAAAATGTCACACTTTCAAGAACAGATATCTCGAAAACTAGAGGAGATATGAAGAAAATTGAATAATGAATATTGTAGGAAATTATGTCAGCTTCAATTTGTTATATGACATTCAAGTCCTTAGGATACATAGTTTTTGAGTTTTATACGAGAAACCAAAAAATGGTACCTTTAAACCACCCCCCCTTAGCACAGGGTGTAGGGGTGGGGACTTTTGACACGTTTACCTCCTTACTACCCTTAACAGAACTGTGGGTTCAAACTTGTCAAAATTGTCTTCCAAACATTTCCCTCTATACCCTTTTTTGAGCATTCATTGCCTGGACTAATTGCAATTCAGCAACGATACAATAAAATCGTTTTGAGCCTACCAAGCTATTTACTGGACATGAATAATTCACAGTAGGAAGAATGCTCAAACCATATTCTGACCAAAGAAGTAGGACCTAAGCTCTGAATAGAGTTCAGTTGATACTTTATAAAACTCTATAAATAAACTTCATGAAAGGTGTGGGATGGGAAAATGTGATATTATATCGCAAATTACATATTCATGACAATCGATTTCTCAATTTTATTCAAGAGATCTGCCAATATTTAGATATTTATAGGCAGGTATAGTTAACTTTTATAGAACTGGTTATCTTGAAAGATGAAAGAGAAGTTTAACTTGTAAAGGAAACGTTCAACTGTTTAACTATTACAAAAATATATAAATTTAGCATTGAAATTTTCCAGGAGTATTTCATTGCTAGTTTGTTCTTTTTTATGTAACTTGATATATTGTTTGTACAATAGTAACTAAGTTGAATATTGCAAAGGAATTTGTCAATTACGGTAAACGGCTGCTCTGTGGTGAGATCGCCGTTATAATGACAGTGAAGGAATATGGGAGAACAGCGTTGCCGCTTTCCTACCTGCCACTGCCTTCTATATAATAGGAGATATCTGATAACAATGTTAACTCATCATTCTTGTTAAAAATAATCAATTGCATTTTATTAGCAAAAAATATTTTTTCAATTATATTTAATAAAACTTTTTTCCTCCAGCTACTGTCTAAAGTGCTTACTTTACTCCCTGGAACATAATACTAAAGTGTCACTTTTTCGCTCTCGGGACGAAAAAAGAGAAAAAAATCCTAGAGCGTAAAAGTGACTCCATTTAAATAACATGGGAAGCATCTCTATTTTAATAACTTACATTTGAAATATGTTAGAAAGTCTAAGCTCAGATGAGGAAGCATAATAGAGGTGTCTGTCATTGAGTCAACTGAATTCAATATCACAACCAGAAATTTGATCAACTCATGAAATATGATATTACATACTTAATATTAGTAGACGATAAAAATTTATACATATTTTATTCTATTCAAAATACCTGCCAACAAATATTTTTCATCTGCAATTCAAATTTGAAACTTATGATCTGGAGTCAGCTATTTATGATAGCCGCCCAGCTGATAATTGTTACAACTTTTGCTGATAGAGCAATCGATAGTGCCAATTAGACGACCGGTTTTTAGGTTTTAGATTTTAGGTTATGTTGTTAGCAAACATTGTCACCAATAACGTAAGTTATTAAAATGATTTGATTTGCAGTTTCTATAAAAAAATGTTGATGGAGGAAAAATGTTGTGTACATCACTAGCGAAAAATAAATACTTTTTCTCCCTCAGGAAAATTGTTGCCCTCGGCTTCGCCTCGGGCTTCAAACTTTTTTCCCACAGGGAGAAAAAGTTGTACTTTTCACTCTAGATATACAAATAACTAGATTGTAACAAATAACTAGTGTATTCATTATTGAGATTGAATATTTTGTTAATTAGTTACATTCCTTGATTGTTAAAAAACAATGTGGCAACATTGCGGAGCTAGAAAGGGATAGCACAGTCTGCTTTGTCAAATGATAGACAAGGATAGCAACACCAATGCTGATCAAATACTGCCATTATAACGTGAAACTCATTATAGTACAGCCCAATAGCCACGACCAATTTCAGTAATGGTCTGAAACAGTAGACCAAAACAAAACATATCACCATGGTAGTATACTAAAGCATAGGCCTACATTATTAATTATCTATTTTCGGCATACAAATTTTAAAAGGTTCCAATTTGTAATAATTAAAAATATGTAAAAACCATTAATTCTACTTTTTTATTGCAAAATATTTATGCCTAATTTTTCTATTCATAGCCAGAATAGAGTAGAAAATCACGGGATCTATAAATTATTAGATAAATAGACAACTCTCCTGTTAAATGTATCAAGTTAGGGGCTATAATGTTATACGGCATAGTAGCCTATAACATTAATGTTGTCATACAATTTCAATGCATTTTTATGTAAAAATAAGCCAAACTAACTGTATTTTCTGTACAACGTATAATCTAGCTTGGACAGTGCAGCCAGTGTGTACAGCCAGAGACAAGAAATATAGGTGCTTATGCTTATCCTTTATCTATGGTACAGCTATGATCTTGCGTCTGTGAATACGCGCATTGCTCCATAAATGAGAGAGAGACACGTTATAATGACAGTGGATAGAGATAGGAGAACAGCGTTGCCGATTCTCTGCCTTGTCACTGCCAAGAGGATAGATGATACCGGTACCGTATATCTGTTGTAATATATGTAAATTTAATTATGATCTGGACTGATTCAGCAGTGGAACAAATAAGCTGTGATAAGATTTATATTAAATGGACTATTGAAATGGAACTTATATTAGTATTGTATTGATTCTAAATTACTGAATGACGAAACTCTATGTTTGTAAAAGCTCTTGAGTTAATGAAACATTATTATTAATATTAACTGTTCATTCTTGTTCAAAACAATTTATTATATTTTATTCGCCAAGAAAATATACTGTATTTTCTGACTATTTAATAATAAATTTCCGCAATTGAGATTGAAGAGTTCGTTAATTGATTACGGTATATTTTTGTATTGTTAAAAAATACAAATGTCAACATTGCAGAGGAAGAAAATGATAGCGCTATCTTAACATGGCGTTAGTTGATTAACATTGGTGTTGCTGTCCTTGTCCATCATTCGACAAAGTACGTTACCAGATCTTTTTTTAACAATGTATAAATATAATTAATTGGGGAAATATTCAATCTCAATTATAAAAGTGTATAATTAAATCATTGTAAAATATATTTTCCTGGCGAATAAAATATAATTGAATATTTGAAACAAGGATGAACAGATCAGGATGAGCAATGTTATAATTCGGAAAAAAGGCTGAAACAGGCACTTCGTTCTAGCGTGTTTCGGACGCTATTTTCCAACCGATAATCATGAAAATGGTACCAAATTGTTCAGAAAGATTTGGACATCTGGCGCCGTACCGCCAAATTCCAATTTTCCAACTATAAAATGACTTTAAAATTCGATGAACTTGGAGAAAATTTGGCAAAGTTTGACGTTCAATAGAAAAAATTGATAAGTGATATCAAAATTTGGCGGTACGGCGCCAGATGTCCAAATCTTTCTGAACAATTTGGTACCATTTTCATGATTATCGGTTGGAAAATAGCGTCCGAAACACGCTAGAACGAAGTACCTGCAAAGAACTCTATATCGAGAAAGCTTCAATTCCCTACTAGCCTTTCGAAAAAGTGTGGTCGAACTCACTAACACAGTCCCAACTGCTATGAATGTGAGTACACACACTCACACCGGAGAACCGGAAAACTGGTTTTCGGTTGTAGAAACAATTGATTGTTTTTGTTCAATGAGATATTGCCCGTCTTCTTGTCTGCGCTATTGTGTTTTATGTTATATACTATATTCATATAATATGCTCTATTATTCTATATGCTTATACAGTAGTTTGACATCCATATTATTATTTATTCCCATTTCATTTCAATATCACATGAAATCTGTACTATATTCTATTTGTACAGCTATTTTGGAGACATGGTTCATTCTTCTCTCATCGAATTCTTTATTATCCATGTTGGGCCATGCATGGCAATTCAAATTCAACCCAACAACTTTACATGATACTACCCGGGAAAAATTTAGTTTTGGAGAGATCAAGTTTTACATGTTTTTTTCTTATACTGTAATTAGAAAACAACCAATCATTCCTAAATTCTCGAGAAAAAGTAAGTTATTGGATAATATGAATGATTAATAGTTCATGCTTCAACGAAAATTTCTGCAATAAAAAAATACTTTTAGTATACTGCAAGATTTCCAAGATAAGCCAATTCTCTGTTCACTTTTTTTCATTTAGGTACATTTACTTTCTTTGAAGTAGTAATAGGGTACAAGTATTCAATTGGAAGAAAGGTGAAATGCAAAAACTAATGTACAGTATGACACTGTACATTGTCATTGTCCAGGAGTGGTAACGTTGGGGGGGGGGGGAGATTGCGCAGACTGCGTCCTTGTCATTGTAGTGAGGGGGGTTTCCAATAGGGTCTATATTGTAACGACTGACGATCTTCTTCTTTGGAATGTTTTCTGAAACGTGCAGAATCACAAATACTTTGCTTCTGAATAAAATTATGCTTATATGAATCATAAATTTTTTGGGTTTAGGCGCCTGCTGGCGCCTGCGCGGTAGATTCTATTAAATTCATAATTGACCAGAAATGAATTCGATTGTTTATAAAATAGAAAAATAGACAGTTATCAACTGTCTATTGTTCAGTTGTTTACAGGCCGTTGTACATGGTGATCTGCACTTGTTTTGGTGAATCAGGAATTAGGTACTTCTCGTAATATTTGCTACCGTATATTAGCCCAGTTCTGAATCGTGCTAATACAGTCACAAGTACTTTGCTTCTGAATAAAACTATGCTTATGAATCATTGTAGCGTTATAATATTTAGCGTTGTTGTATGATTTGAATTTTTGTGCCCTGTTATTTATTTATTTATTAGATTACCACAAACAATATAATGATCGGGAAAGAAAAAACAGGCTATTGCCCAAATTTTTTCAATTTCCTAATTCAGTTTCAAATTGTGCAAATATTATACATAGGTTATGTCCATTTCAATTTTCTACACCAAATCACAATCTGAGAGTATAGATTAGAATAAAACAAACAATTTTAAATTTTGATAGATTGATAGTAAAACTTTTGTAAAAAAACGTTAAATTCACAAAATAGAGAATAAAACCACTTAAATTTGGAGCTCGAAAATATAACGTTCACCTTAGCTATATAACAGCTGTTTCATGTTATCATGTATAATAAAAACCAATTTGATTTGATTTGATTTATTATATTATTGGAATCATTTTTTGTTTGTGATTTTCCATGATAATATACATATATACATTGAAATATTTGTTCATGTACTCCAAACAATATTATTACTGGAAAAATTAATTCCTATCTAGAATCAAAATAAATATATTTAAATCTCAAGAATGAAGAATCATGATTTTTATTTGTCTTTGCATGAACCATTTTATTAACAGCCTTCAGCACTTACTGTATCTATATAATACTGGTCGTCAGGCTCGCTTCGCTCGCCATATCCGTTTAGCCAGACATTTAGTCTGTACCCCCGACTGGATCGTCGTAACATATGATGAAAATGCTCAAATGAAAAATGCAGGCAAGCGAAGCGAGCCAAATCATATGGTCGAAATTAAAAAAGGTACATCTCTTTCTATGTTGCTTTCTACCTGAAAAACATAGTTTTGAAACTTCGTTTTCCTGATGCAATGTTTAGGCCTACACGTGGCATGGATTATTAAGTTTTCAGCTAGAACAATTCTTGAGACAAATGCTAAATAAACGTCTACAGTTTCATCAATGCTGTATCGGCAATATGAAAACGCATGCAGGTCTTTCAATGAAGGTGTTGTTATTTAGATAAAGAAATTATATTCTTCCAGTTTTATTTAATTAAAATTTCAAAATTATTCGAGCCCTGATAGAATGACTGACTCACTGTACATAGGCCTATTTTGAATTCTTCTAGATTTCATTACGTCAAGTTTTAAGAAAGACCCTTGCGAAGTACGGGTTACCTGCTAGTAACTAAATATGTTGTATATCTTTAAATAGCTGAGATATAGGCCTTGCTCAAGCCTGATAGAGCATTTTCTTCCAAACCTTACGTTGACAAATATTGATAAGTACATATATCTCAACACTCTTCTACCGGTTTGTATTATAATCCAATTATCAAAAGATGGCAAAATTTGATAAGTGTATGTACTGGTAGGCTATTATAAAATCTGAAAATCAATAACCTCTATTGAGAACTACATAACCCATACAACTTTGCAAACAGTTCAAGTTTGTTTAACTTGATCAATACTTGTAAATAATATCAATTAATTGTTGAAAAATATATTCAAATTTCTAAATAATCGATTTTTAAGATATTTCCTATACTGTTACATTGTGATTTGAAACATTTGGCAGATGGCAAAACATGATATCTCTGACATCACTAGCAAAAATCCTCAATTAAATAAATTCAATCCTCAATTTAAATAAATGTTTTATTCCTTTATATTTTATATTCGAATAGTCAATGATCAGCTGATTATATTAGTGTAAAATGGGTAAGAAAAAATATGATAGATAATTTTTGCAGCTATGCCAAACTTTCAAATTGCTCTCCTGAAAAGTTTACAAATCAGCTTGTGTCATCTACCCACAGAACTGTTTCGAAGAGGTACTCTCTCTAGATTATAGTTCTATATTAACATATGGTATGGACATTTCAATTATAATTTTAAGATATTGGAATAAGAAGAATATACATGCTAAAATTCGAACTTTAAACCCTTAAAAACCACCCTTAGAGTTAAAATATCGCCAATAGATTTCTTAGTGAGCCTCTAAAGGGCCAACTGAACATACCTACCAAATTTGAACGTTTTTGGTCCGGTAGATTTTTAGTTCTGCGAGTGAGTGAGTGAGTGAGTGAGTGAGTAAGTCAGTCAGTGAGTGCCATTTCGCTTTTATATATATGGATAGTGCACTCATATATTAATGAACTTGGATGTCGATTTAGAAGAATTAGTCAAATGAAGTGTTCTTTGATAACACTGTTGAAGCAATAGAATACAATCAATCTATAGCCAGGCTACTCAAAAGCAGATCAGTCATGTTAGAACAGCCGCAGAATGAGTAGACAATGCAGTGTATAATAATAATAATAATAATAATAATAATGGACTTTTCTAGGAAGAGAAGACTGATGTGAGAGTGAGTGCGCGTGTCAATTGTGATAGTGGTGCTACTCAATGAACTTCTTTCTCTAGAAAGAGAAGACTGATGTGTGAGAGAGCGCATCGATTGAGAGAGAGTAGAGCTATGAAGACCGATGTTTGTGGGCCAGCATGCTTTTTCACTCCGCTCCCCATCTCATCTGTTAAATTTACCTAGTACTACACTTTTTGAACAGCCTTCCTAGACATGCCCCTTATTATACCGGTATCAGCTATTCTCTATAGATGACAGTGGGAAGGCAGAGAGTTGACAACGCGGTTAGTGAGCATTTACCCGTACTTTACCTACTAAATATTACTATTATTTTCCATCAGTCTATACATACAAAAACCCTGCTTCTGTATGTTACATTTTTGAGAGCTAGGAAAGGAGTGCCCATTATAGTTGCTGGGATAATAATACAATGACTTTCACGGACATTAAATTACTTGATTACATAATGCGATAAGCGATTGCAATGAATGAATTCATGATATTCTAGGCATGATCTCCAGCCAAGGCCAAACAAAACAATCTGATATAGTTTACATATCTTCAACATCTGCGTACATCATTTCCTCTCAGATTTCATTAATATTATCAAACATAATTGGAGAACAAAACATACAAGCACAGTAATAGGTTTAACTAATTAACAGTTACAGAGGCAAAGCTGGAAACTGTAAAACTAAAGAAAATTACAATAAACTGAAATACATAAACTACTATTTTGCCATTTTAAACAAAGACATGCAGTAAATTAATAACAAAGTGTTTAAAATGATAAAATAGTGTGTTGATGCATTGCAGTTCCAAATGAATCAAGAAATCATTATAATCAATTAAATTAATTGAGTGAAATGATCTTCTAGTTATTAAGAACAAGTTGTCACACCATCACAAAAACAACATTGGAGGGTACAATATCTTCAACTGTTGTTATTTTTTTATAACTTCCAGGCTTGTTTGTGGGTAATGGATGCAGATGTTGATGAAAGATGAGTGGACCTACAGCTTTCGGTGGGTTCCTAACCGCTGGAAAGCAATTTTCAAATTCATAAATAATAATTGGATAAGTTTGTTTCGACATTGGGTCTAGAATGAGGATGGAATGCGCAAGAATACTGGAGGAATGGCCTGGTCCTTGATCGTTAATTTGGATATAATGTCGACTTAAATAATCGATACTGTAGCTTATTGTCAGTGCGTTAACGGAGTCAAACGCTTCCCCTAGGCCTAGTGCTAGGGGAGTCCAGTCTACTGCGTTTTGCTAGATACTTTAGCACAAAATATTTCACGCGATTTTTCTTGTGATTCTTTGAATTATAACCATCTATATAGTCACATCGTCACATTCGTTTGCGACTCCAATTCGGGATGCAAAGCGATTACAAAAGTCAGAGACCATCCACCACTGTGAAAACTAACCGGTAGGGTAAACATTCAACTATAGTGTTGTCCACGTTATAATGTCAGTGAAAAAGATAGGGCAACTGCTTTGCCGATTCTCTGCTTCCATAGAAGACAGCTGATACAGGTATATCTGATGTATATATTAACTTTACGTCTATAGTGATTAATGTATACTGATGTAATATTAATTCAGTTTATTTGTCTGCTGTCTCATTCAGGTTTCTGATTCTTCAGAGGCACCCTCAGGGGGGGGGGCTAAGACACAAACTGTGTCATTATAGGTGCAGACTTATGCGCCTATATATCTATATTTGTACAGAAACAGTGATACAGATTTAAATCAGCATAGCATCAGCTGATGAAAAGTGGAATGCACGTGTTCGTGGCGCATATTATGCCAGTACGCACCTTTTGAAAATGGAACTCTTGGGAGGGTTCAGATATATAAAACCTTGATGGGGGTCCTAAAAAAATGTCAGAAATGTAAGACATGACTTATAAGACCGAAGGGTGCCTAAATTAGAAGCTAGTAATGATATTTAGGATAGGTACCACAAGATATTCAAGTTGGAGATTAAATGGAAGAGCTGTTGTCAGATCCACTGAATATGAACTGAATAAATCTCTTCAGTAACTACATTTTAACGCTATAGTTTTGTAATCAATTTTATATGACCATCTCAAACAGGTTTAGTACCTCGAGATGCAAATACTCAATTGGCATTGCATTTTATTTTGTAATAGTATTTACTCATGTTGTAAAATTTGTATTGCTTTTATTATGTATTTTCTAAGATTTTCAAATTTGTATTGCTTTTATTATGTATTTTCAAATTTTTCCTTAATATGGACTTGAATAAGTGTAATGTAAAATATATCAGATTGATGGAGATTATTATTTGGTACAATAGATTTTGAAATCACAAAACTTGTAAAATCTGTTTTTTAGAGCTGGTCAACAAGCGGTCACCAGTCCTATAAGGGCACTAGACCTAAGTAAATCCCTTCTGCTTCATCCTTTAAAAGCAAATTAAAACAAAAAAAGAGGGAATCCAAAAATATAAAATTTTTGAATCCTGAATTCCAATTTTCAATTTAACTGCAATATACATACGGTAACGGTTATGCGCAAGGCGCAAACCATGTGTTTGGATATTGACGGCAACAAACAATAACCTAAATTATATTAAATTCCTAAACATAAAAACAATAGAAAATTAATTTCAAAGAGTCTTCTGTTTTATGATTATCAGTCAATAAGAAAAAACAAAAGAAACACAAACAACAAATCGCGGAATAGCCTAATGATCTTTGCTGCTCAACGCTACAATTATGTGTCTGTTTGTTTTTGAAATTGCACTAACCAAAAAAATACTTTTAAAAATTGATAATAAATTCCTACCTTATGTCACGAGGTAAAGTCTTTAAAACTATGAAGATTTTTTGGTGCTTCACTATCAATAACAGTGCAACCGCTGTTATTGCTAGTTCCCATGCTTTTAGATAGATCAATATTCCAAATAAAACTGGGACTAAACACACTGTAAAGCTTGATAATTCAGGCATTTTTATATTAAATTGATTTATATACTACATCAGACAATGCTCATATTGAGCAAATTAAATCTTTGATACAAAATGAACGGGCGCGGAGAAAGCAAGAAATCGACAAAGCTGAAGCCGACCGAACACCGAACTGAAAAACCAATGCTGCATGCTGGTGAGCTCGCTTGTGGGTGTCATTGTAAACAGCTGATCTCAATATTTCAACGGATTATATAAAATATAATGCATCATTTATTGGTGAATGCTAATTATTAAACGGCATTTCTAACAACAATTTCAATTAATTCTCTTGTTAAAAATTGTTCTATTTTCTATTTATGAAAGTGAACACCGAATTTGCCTTGAACTAACCTCAAAGTTGCAGGAACAAGCGCGAAAGTTCAAACAAAAGATCTGACTACTCTGTGATACGGTACCTACTATAATAATAATTATAGTACATTAGTAATATCTAATTTTTATTTTACCACCCATCAAATTGCCAAAATAGCATTTAACTTACATTCCATTAGATTTCCGTTGTAAAACATGAATGATATGATCCGTTATATAAACATGATGATTGAATGATACAGAACTAGCCAAGTAAATAGAACTACAAAGTTGCCGGTACAACACTGTTGTACAGTAGACATTTTTTAGTACGGTACCTACTAAACAAAGTTATGGCACAGATAAAAAATATAACATAAGTTTATACTGTACCTAATGAGTTGCTAGCTTTAATCTTAATTAGTTAAGATTTTGTATTTATTTTAACATTATTCTTGTAGTTTAATCATTTTTCTAGGAGACTCAAAAAAAAAGAAAATCACATTTAAAAAACTAAACTCAACTGAGTAGGCTACTTATACTTTTACGCGTTATGCTCTCCAAATAGAAAATAAAGACGATACTAATATTAAGACATTTGAAAGTAAGAGACGCTTTTAGAACAATCTTCTTCCTCAGTGGAGGCCTCGAATTTTCTGACCCGTCAAATGGTGAAAGCTATTGGCACTCTTTTGAATAGGGATATCTATATTTTCAATTTTTCTTCTGTCTGTGACCAGTGTATATACCGGATAGACATTGTCGATTAATAAAAACACAAAAGTTCAAATATGTACACTATAATCTCAAGATGGCCGATCGAAGAGACTGACAAAACATACAATCTCCTCCTCACTCAAAGAATAGAGAGGGAGGTTAATTAGCTTCTCTCGAAGCACTTTCTTGAACACTCTCACCTCCAGCTCCCGCACATGCAGTGGAAGTCTATTGTAGATTTTTAATGCGCGCATTGGGTAGCAAGTGTGCAGCTTAGCCAATCTAGAGTAGGGAAGGTCAATGTTGTCTCGCCCTCTAGTTGAATAGTTGTGTATCTGGCCTCTTGCTTAGAGTGTGTGAAGTTGGCCTTTCAGAAGCACAAGGGAGTTCAGCACATATTGACTGAAGACAGTGAGTATTCCCAGCCTCCTGAACAGCGGGCGACAATGCTCCAAGTATGGTGATGATGTTATTATACGAATCACTTTCTTCTGTAGGAGGAGAATTCTGTCCCAAAGTGCAATCCCATAGTTGATGTGGCTATGAAACAGACCATGGTATGCAGTAACCAGGTAACTCCTTGGAACATGGCTTATCAGTTTCCGTATCAGATATGTTACTTTGGAGAGTCGGTTACATAAATGATATATACTATATACAGTGGTCAGTCTTATGTAGTGAGAGGCCAGGAGTCTGAACTAAACACGATGCCTCTAGCGAATCTCTAATCTGGCTGGTACGTTCTAGCTTGAAAACAGATGAAGGTCCTGGTTTCCTTCATGGAAATTATATAGTCTATATACTAAGCAGGGTAACAAAATGTGAGATCAATCTTGATCAGGATTAACAAAATTCTAATGAGTTTTTAATCCAATTTGGTGCAGACAAGCCTGCAATTAATCAGGATATCTAGAAAAAATCAAGACCATGGAACATCATCTGAAAAAAAAGAATCATCGCCATAGAACTAATCATAAAATGGATCCGGGAATGACAACGGCTTGAATTGACTAATAGTTTTATTCATCTATGAATACATATAAAACAGCTTGAGATAGAACCATTCTAATTCGACATTAAATGCATTTTTTAATAAGTTGGTCCTTATTTTTCCCCACATTCAAAATAAAAATTACATGCAAAAACAAACAATTTAATTCAATTTACAATACAATCTTGAATAATACTTAATTTCGGAAGAAAGGCTTATTTTAGCACGCAGTCTTAGATGGTTTTTATTAAACTTTCAAACAATAATATGTTGCAGAAGAGCCATGCTTTAAATAATGAATGCAATTGGAATATTATCACAAGACACTATAAGTGAAAAATATCGAATCTTGGATGGAAGAACCCGTTTATACAAAAAGTGATGATCGAAAACCCCCTAATAGTTATTGATTTGATAAGCTTCAGTTTACAAAAATTATGGAAGAAAATACTGAATTCAGTACTATTTATAAATTCCATGTTTTTTATACTTGCAGTTTAAAACAAAAAGTTTAACAGTTGTTAAACAGAAAGAATCTTATAAGAGAAGACCGAAGCAGCTCTACCGTCTTCAAGGAGTTGTATGGTCAGCAGCTGTGCTCGGAATATGAATAAGAGAAAGGTGCAATTCCTTATCGGCGGCTCGAGAAGCGCGGTTAGAGCCGCCGTGGCAAGAGCACATAACGCGTATTAATTCATTATATTCGATGAATCATTGGATTTTTATGTTGTATGAACGTTATGGCGGAGTATGAATTAGAAGTGTTGGCTTCAATACCGAAATTGGCCCACTTGGCACTCAGATCCATTAGAAGTTGTGCTGAACACAATATTCTTGCTCTCCGGCCTCATCTTACGAGCAGGCCGGAGATCTCACACAGTTTGAGAATAGGTTGAGGTCGTTTCAGCCCCAAGGCCGAATCATTCGCTTTACCGCATGGATGTTGAGCGCCAGCTATCCTGAAGGAAACTTCAGAGGGAGCCAGCTACTAGATGGTTCGATTAGTCTTTCGCCCCTATACCCAGCTCAGACGATCGATTTGTACGTCAGATCGCTGCGGACCTCCATCAGGTTGATATAATCAGGATATCGAATGAATCATCGAATTTAATTAATTTATAGGTTATATGTGCTCTAGCCGCAGCAGCTCTAGCCACGCGCCTCGAGACGCCGCTAAGAAATTGTACCTTTAGGTAAAAATTTCAATGCAATTATTTTATCACTAAGCCAAAAAATGGTAATTTTTTCGATCACTCGACGTATCATAACCATTCGGTTTGAGCTAAAACTTGAAATTAAGCAAAGCTAACGGAGTAATGACGGTTTATAGCAAGTTCATTATCATTTCTTTGGCAATATAAGGAACAATTATCATTGAAAGAAGTTTATTACAATGCTGAACAATACATAATCAAGGGTATTTGAACTTCTATAAAAAAGTACCGGTATTATAATATAAATTGAATTGTCAATTGCAATTTAGAATATTCAAAATTAATATGAAACATATAAAAAGTTACATTTTAAAGAAAAAATTAAAATAGCACATTATTTCATGATGGTAAAAGTTCAATTTCTCTTAATAATAAGATCTAATAAGATTATATTTCGCACATAATTTGTTGCTATGTTGAGCTATGCTCATTTTTATTTGCTATGCTATTATTTATGTATCCATTCTAGGAACTGTTCTATTCGAACCAGTTTGAGAAAAATAACTTCCTTTTTCAATCCAAATTATTTCAAAGCTTGTGCGTCTGGTTTGAGGTGAATAATAGTACAAAAATGCTTGGCCTGGGCCTAGTAGACTCAAACCCAAGATGAGCTTGTAATGAACCACACTATAGTGGTTACATCTTTTCAACTAGCTCATTATTGGCCTCAAAGTATGCCTGCTTCCAACCATGAAAGGATTTATCTATTTTATTATTATGCTCCATTCAATGACTTTTAAAATCTACATTCTATCTATTTATTCAGTATTTATATATATTTATTAATTATATTGAACAATATGAAATATTCAGAGTATTTATAATTAAAATATGCAGTTAGAACAGTCTAGCTTTTCAAGTAAAAACGTAATTACATAAAAACGTGAAGCCAGATGATTTCTTCAGATCGATCATAATTTAGGTGTGAGAATGTCTAGCACAACTAAAACCTAAAAAAACAAAGAACAATAATTTTGAACCCACAATGGAACCCCATTAAAAAGCTATTTGAATGGTATAATGGATGCTCTCATAAAATTGTACAAATTAACAAAGAAGTCCATCATTATGATTTTTTCGAACAAATAAAAGATAAAACAATTCTACAAGAAAAATCAATGCTCAAAAAAAATGTATGATGAAATATTTGAAAAATTACTAGATATAATATCTTCGGTTGTACTAACTGTTGGCATAATTAAATAGCTCATAACACTATTAAAAAGCAATACTAAACAACATTGAGAATTTGATAAAATTGTTTTAAAAATTATATTTCTTATCTTTAAGATGATTTTTAAAAGACTTGCTTCAATAAACAATTTTAATGTTGAACATTATACATATTATTCATAAGAGATAAAACAAATTGAATCAATATAGCCTGATGCATTAAGCTTAGCGTTGATGCATTTTAAAATAGTCACAGCCTTCAGAAAAGTCACTCTTAACACAAGTTCACCAACCACTAAACCACTTATACTTGAATATAAAATAGAATAATTATTTAAAGCAATCATTTACAGATGCCACATTGTGTATTATGCAACGCTGATCGTAAAATAATTATTGACTTATTAATATTATCGTTGTATGACGATTAAGTAACATTTTATTGTGGAAGGAGAAAATCATAGTCTGATTTTACCAGTTTCAATCTGACTGTAGATATCTTCAGTAAGAGGTTCATAAACACCTTTTGAAGAAAGATAGAACAACTTGTCCTTCACAACTTGCGGATTGTATGCTTCTTTCTGTAGATCGGCTTTTTTCATTTTGTAAGTCCCTATAAAAAAGAAGAATTTTAATTAAAAGATTTTCAGCTATAAATTATTGCCTTGAAAAGGCTGATGAAAAGCTAGAACACCTTCTATTGAAACACATCAATCTGATAGTATTGATGAGGGGAAATAATATGGATAAGGGATATCAGAACTAATATACCATAAATAATAAATCACGGCACAAACACGTGATTAAATCAACTGATACAGTGACACTATGGCTAGCTACACACACATCGATTTTGGTCGTTCGATAAAAGTTCGTTCGAATTTTCAACGTACGACCAAAATTTGAAATAGCTTTCAGACATCATCGATTTTGATCGTGATCGTGCATTTTTGATGATTCGCATCAGCTGTTTGCTATGTGGTAGTGAAGCCGATGGAACGCTCGACGTTCAAACAAAATCAGTTTTTCACACACATCGATTTCGGTCGTTCGATAAAAAATCGGACGTCCAAATTTTTATAGTGGCGCAATGGTATGAATGGGTGATTAAAAACACGTCGATCAACGATTTTTATCGTACGGACGCCGTGTAGCAGCCTTAAGAGCAAAAGTAGTTTATCATCAGCATTTATGTTGCATTTTTCCACATGACGATAATCTGTCGTTTCCCCTTCCCCCTAATGACACACTTCAATTCAAACGACATTCACTTAGTTTTTGCTATTGTACACGTTTCTAGGATTATTACATGATCTGTAACCATCAAAATTAACCATATAGTAATGTTATTATTATTCATCTTTGTATTTTCACCAATGATGGACAACGCGTTTGAAATGTTTTTGCTGTAGGAAGTTGAATGTTCATTTCAAAGACTCAATTTTATGATAAATTGCTTCAATTATGACAAAGCCAGAACTAGAAATATTCCAAGTCTATGATCTATGATCTAAAAGAATCCATGAATTCGGCTCTTTGCTGGTGTAGACCGTTGAGCTCTTAATAACATCTGGAGATGGAATAGGTACCAGCTACTATGCCAGAACAGGGTTCAATCTAAATTTATAAGGTTGTCTATTAGTTGACAATAATTTTCAAACTAGATTCAAACAAGAAGCTGATCAACTTTGTTGGGATGGCTTTGAGGACATAAATGTGAATATATAATCAAACGATTGCTATAAAGTTTAAATAGGTAGCTGGAGAAGATTGTATTATTCAGCAAAAAAAAACCCTGGAACAATACAAAGTGGTTTTGGAAAAAGTCAATTCAGTAATAAAAAGATTATCCTTAACAATAATTCTAAAAAGTTGGCTCTATTTCAAATTGAATAATATTGTTCAATAATTTCAAACTCATCCGAGAAACATCATACATCTGATAAAGACTTAAATCAATCTTGTGTATCAATTTCTGGCTTTCATTGATAATGATCTAAATCTGTAAATAATTTTTCGCCCCACTAGAACGTAATGAGCTTTCTTCAGACCTCATATGGAGGTCGGGTCGAAAGAGATCAGTTTTCGACTAGATCAGCCCGAGAATGTTTTCTTCACCGTCCTAGGGTCGAAAGTGAACATTTTGTTGAAAATGATCTTGAATAACAACTGATAGTGTTCGATTATACAAATTTCAAATCGTCAAGTTTTCAAGTTCAATATTGTCAACTTTAATAGTTGGTCAAGTTCTCATTTTTCGTGGAGTAGAAAAAAATAGCATTCGCAGCTCGGAAAAACATTTTTTGCCGGCTCTCAAACGCTTCAAGTTCGAGACGAAGTCAAAAACTGCGATCTCGAGCAGGCAAACACATATTTTCCGCCCTAGGTGCATAATGTACTATTTCGAACATCTATTGAAGTAACATAACCATAGTCTATAATGGATTACACACTGCTAGGATATTGAAGAGATATTGCGGAAGAGATTTCAACTCACCTGTCATTTCAACTTCATGTAGAACTCTAATGAACATGGGTCGCGCATAAGATGGAAGAGACTTCTTTGCACCTTCAGCCAATGCCTCCAGATCCAGTGTATTATTCTGATCAACAATGGCTACCATTCCAGCACGACCTTCGCTTCCAGTCACCTGCAAAAACAACCATTAATTATAAATCTTTTGATTTTTATATTTTTCATGAACTTTCAGTGTTTCATGGAGGACCAGATTTTTAAAATCATAGTAAAGTAGTATTTTCAATTTGAGTAGGATCCCCGATCACACCCACCATCAAATTACCTTTGTGTATGAGATATTAAGCCGTTCTCGGACTTTTTTCTCTCTTTTCTGCTTTGAATAGTATTGATTAATAATGTGAATATCTTAGAAACGGTTTGAGATATCGATATGCTGTTTCCATCATTCATTTTTTCTTGAAATTCCGTATCGAAATCATGTATCGCATCACCACCTTCCTATTTAAAAAAAATGAAGTTGCATTCAATATGGCGGATCCAAGATGGTGGAACAGATTTTTAAGGTCAAAGTAGTTTTTTCAATTTGAGTAGGATCCCCAATCACACCCACCGTCAAATTACCTTTGTGTATGAGATATTAAGCCGTTCTCGGACTTTTCACCCACTCTGTATAATAAGAGAGAAGAGAGAGTAGGGTTGTGTTTGATCATGTGTTCGTTTGTTCGCATCAAAACATGTCAACTTGTGGGTTGCATAACGGAAAAATGGGAATAATTTAGACCTCCAAATTTTGCACATAGATTCTAGAAATATCAATCTCGTGCACCTGGAAGCCCAAAATTTTAATTTTCCTTCTAGATTTTTCAGAATGAATGTTCAAATTTCATTAATGGTACATACGATTTCATAAAAAAATCACCAAATCATATGGTCGAAATTAAAAAAAGGAACATCTGTTTCTATTATTGCTTTCTACCTGATACCACTTGACCATAATAATATTGTTTTGATAATATTGATAAATATTTTTAATAATAATGATAATATTTTTATCATAGATATAATAATAGTATTGTTTTGATAATTAATAAATATTTTCATTTTCACAAACTCTTTATAATAATATGGTGAATATGAAACAGCTGCATCAAAGAAATTATCTCAAAATAATATCTATTTAGAAAAATAGTTTTGAAACTTCGTTTTCCTGATTCAATGTATAGGCCTACACGTGGCATGGGTTATTAATTTTCAAGCTAGAACAGTTTTTTAGACAAAGTGCTAAATAAACGTCTACAGTTTCATCAATGCTGTATCGGCAATATGAAAACGCATGCAGTTAATATTTCTTTGAATAGAGGTGTTGATTTACATAAAGAAATTATTCTCTCCAATTTTATTTAATTAAAATTCCAAAATTATTCGAGCCCCGACAGAATGACTGACTCACTGTACGGTCAGTCGAAAATTTTAATATTGGAATGAGGGGTATTTTGGCAAGCTGAGCAAAAAAATAAGGTCATATGCCATATGCACCTTTTCGTTATATCTTCAAATGAAAAATTAGTTTTGTGGGTTGTCAAAACTCCCTCTGGAAGGGAAAATACTCAACTTATTCTATATTTTAGTAACATAACAATGATCATCAATGATCTATCATCTTCTATACTATAATAAAGGAAAGAACTGGATTATACACTTTTACAGGTGTAAAGTATAGGAAAATTATGTTTGACGCATCATCACGTCTGAACTACTGGACTGATTAACTTGAAATTTTGCATATAGATTCTTGCTCAACCGAGGATGGTTATAGACCTATTTTAAATTCTTCAAGATTTGATTACATATAAAGTTTTCAGTTTGTAAAGTTTTCAATCATTTGTCATGCTTCCAGTTGTTGTATGGAAGCAGCAGAACATTTCTCTTAAAAGGGAAATTAGAAGATATGTATGATTGGGGGGATCCTTTTCGAATGATAAAAACAGATTTTCCGTCGCACCCAAATTTTTTCCGCCATTTTGGAACCCCCATTTTGAATCCAACTTTTTTTTAATTGAAAGGTGGTCATATGATACATGATTCCGATACAGGATTTCCAGAGAAAAGGTATGGTGAAAACCGCACATCGATATCTCAAACCTTTCAAAATTTATTCTCATTCATTACCTTTATTATAGTATAGAAGATGATAGATAGATGGATGATATATCCATCTATCATCTTCTGTACTATAATAAAGGAAATGAATGAGAATAAATTCTAATATACTATAATAAAGGAAATGGATATATCATCCATCTATCTATCATCTTCTATACTATAATAAAGGAAAGAACTGGCTTAAACACGTATACACGTGTAAAGGATAGGAAAATTATGTTTGACGCATCATCACGTCTGAACTACTGAACTGATTTACTTGAAATGCTGCATATAAATTCTTAATCAACCGAGGATCCTTATAGGCCTATTTTCAATTCTTCTAGATTTCATTACGTCAAGTTTTCAGTTTGTCAAGTTTTAAAATAGACCCTTGCGAAGCACGGGTTACCTGCTAGTCTCAAATAAAATAAGACTTGAAATAGTATGTTCAACAGTAATATTCATCTTCATCCGCATAGCAGTCACAAAATGTTGATCCTCAGAAAAATTAGAACCGCTCACCTCCACACCATAAACGACACAATCCCTGTAGTTCGCCAGGTTGCTAACGATTCCCTCCACTTCAGAAGTGGATACGTTCTCCCCTTTCCACCTGAAACAATAATTATATATTGTATTATATTATATAATAATATAATTATGACATACTCTAATATGCAGACATAGTTGTATGTTTTGATACTTCTTGACTTGCACACGAAAACAGTCTCAATAGTCCTGTCATGATAAGTAGGCCTATATTGATATTTCTAGGTATGTGGGTTATTCCTAGTGATCCAAGAAACATTTATTTATTTATTTATTCACAATATCACATCGGAAACAACAGGTAATGACCCAAATATGTTTCCTTAACACAACAATAAGTACAGTATACAATTCAATCAAAACAAAAAAAAGATATTAAAACTAACGTTTGAAAAGAAAGAAAATAATACTTAGAAAACTACTTCTAAAACATTCCTTGATAGAGTTGATGGTGAAAATGAATATATGAAGTGATGAAGGAGAGAGCATGCAGTCTCAGGATGAGGGTGATAATGATAACTGCCAGCAAAAAACTTTGAAAATAAGGGGTAAGTAAGAATAAAATGAGTTTGAATGTGCAAATAAAGAAAAATTAATGTATAAAGAGTGATATTTTTATAATGATAGAAATATTAGCGAAAATTATGGCTACTGATTAAAAATTCAGTTATTCTGATTCCCTCTCAAAAGCATCGTTATTGTGCACTAGAAACTTAATGGGCCATCAGAAAACACGTCCACCCCACAGCCAAGTCCATTCAACAATCTTGGCATGTGGTTGAGGGGGGAAAAATATGCATTAACTGTCCTACACCTCTGTACTACGAATAAGGAATGCCATCTTCGCCTGAGAGTGGGTACGGCGAATCCAATTCTTCCCAGGAGATAAGAAGAATCAATCTCATTCGTTATTATCTTACGGAAAAGAATCAAAGATGATACCTCTCTCCTGAGCTTAAGAGCATCAACTTCAAACAATGATCTTAATCGACGTGTAGGAAAACCCCTCTCACAGGAATGCCCGAATTTTTTGAAGAAGCGGAATCTTAGAAATTTATTTTGCATTCTCTCAAGTTTTATTACATAGGTGATCTGATAAGGACTCCAGACCGGCGCTGCATACTCAAGCTGGCTATTTATGTAAATAAATCAAGCTGGCTCATAATGTAAATAATGTAAATTATTCATGATAACAAGGAACATTTTTGTATATTTGATGAGATGAATGTTCATCTAACATAATATATTATTCCCAACTATAATATTGGAAGAATCAATTAATTTTTGAAAATTAAATAAAATCACACATAATTATACAGGTGAGTCATATTGAACTTTCTGGTTTTGGAAGGGCGTTGCACGAAGAAGGGAAGGAGCAGAATGGTGGGGATGGTGTCATTAGACGCGCCATGACATGCAGTTTTACTTTTAGTGTGAGCAATGGCTTGGTCGGGACAACATCGTGAGTTCTTAGTTGAAGAGTTTATAAAAAATGGCGGCTCCTTGATCACAACACAGCGTGCGTTCCGTTTACATTTTGCTAATGGTCGACGTGATCCCATTCCCATTGGACCAACAATCAGAAATTGGGTATTAAATTTTAGAGCAACATCATCAGCATTAAAAACAAGACCAAATTAACAAGTCCGAATTAGGACGTCAACGTCAGCTGAAAACGTGGATAGAGTGTGGGCTTCAATTCAGCAATCTGTTTTGATCTCCAGTGATGAGGCACATTCATTGACATCCACACTGTCACTCGAGGGCTGTGAAGTGTTCGTTCGTGTAGGTTTCGTGGGTTATTCTCAGCCCAGTATAGAAAATTCTGTTTGTTAACAGTTCAGGCGAGGTGAAAATGTGCCTCATCACTGAAGATCAAAACAGCAGTGCGGGGGATCTGTTCAATGTCGCGGCATAAATTTGTTTGTGTGTCTAAGTCTCTAACTGTTAATTCTTGCACTACCTGAATCGTGTATGAGTGAAATTTAAGGTCTCTATGCAGTATTCTGCGGACCCTACTGAAAGATAATCCTAGTGAAGCGGTTTGTTTCCGAACAGAACGCCGAGGGGATTGCTGAATTGAAGCCCGCACTCTATCCACGTTTTCAGCTGACGTTGACGTCCTAATTCGGACTTGTGGTCTTGTTTTTAATGCTGCTCTAAAATTTAATACCCAATTTCTGATTGTTGGTCCAATGGGAATGGGATCACGTCGACCAATAGCAAAATGTAAACGGAACGCACGCTGTGTTGTGATCACGGAGCCGCCATTTTTAATAAACTCTTCAACTACGAACGCACGATGTTGCCCCGACCAAGCCATTGCTCACACTAAAACTGCATGTCATGGCGTGTCTAATGACACCATCCCCACCCTTCTGCTCCTTCCCTTCTTCGTGCAACGCCCTTCCAAAACCAGAAAGTTCAATATGACTCACCCTGTATAATCAAATTCTACAGTTTTATTTGGTACAGAACCATGGTTTCGTGACCAAACAGGCAACATTTTCAAGCTGACAGACTCAGTCGAATTACTTTTTGGTTTAGGAGAGTTGGAAAATTCGACTTACCTGAATGTATCTCCAGTTCTGTCCTTGAAAAATAAGTATCCATATTCATCCATAACAAGAATGTCACCTGAAACAAAAAGAAAAGTTATTTTTTCTCTTTTTTTTGAAAATTGAGAATTATTGATGATAATTGATGCATGAAACTGAAAGGAAGGTGCATGCTGTCAGAAAATCCGTCTTACCAGCACTTAGAAAGACAAGAAGACAACATACAAAAAATAAACGATTAGCTACAGAAATTTGATAAAGTCTTGAATAAAAATATAGAAAAACAGTTGAAGACATTGAACCACTAGTCAGTGACTCATTAAGGGTTGCTTTCTCCAAAAGAGTTGAACTAAAATTCTAGTTTAAACCATCAGCTAATTCAATTGGAACGCATTATAATAAATGCGACCATACAATGATTAAACGGGTTTAGTAGTTAAACCAGTTTTGGAGAAAGCGACCCTAAGATGCAAGCTAGCTTGATTCAAATCTTAAAAAGAGATAAACGTATTTAAAAATTGCCTTATCGAGACTAAGTTTATTTAACCATCTACCGGTACCCTTATTTTGCTTAATAATCCAGTAGTGTTTATCATACAAAATAGTATATGTAAATAAGAAATGATTGGGCTTGGAATTATTGTATTACAATAACAACTACTCAGAAAAAAATCATTCGTAGTGTCATTGACATCAAGATAGAATGTAACACCTTACCTGAAAGAAAAGCTGAATCTCCTTTGGCAAAAACATCGGTTACTATCTTCTTCTGGGATTCCTTTTCATTAACATAACCCAAAAATGCTCTAGCAGGATTGCTCGGAATAATCTTACCGATGAATACTCCTGGTTCACCTGGAATATTGTAAAGAAACAAGAATATTGAGAGATTTTTACCTTACACCGAGAAAAGTTAAAATAATTAGATGGCGAAGCTTCAAGTGAAGCCTCTCGACTACTTTTGACTTTTATAAGAATAATCCCAATTATTTTTCAACAACCTTCTCGTTACAGTTATGCTCTTAGATAGAATCGATGTGATTGACAAATATATTGTCTATTAATTGAAAAAAAAAACTATGGGTTGAATGAAAAATAACATATAGCAAATAAAAAGAAGGATTTTTTTAATAAAAAGTAGTATTTTTGAATGAATAAAGCATTAGTGGATCTCATCATTCCGATTTTTTCAAGAAAATGTCGAAAAATTTCAATTGAAAAATTGACAAGTGCTTCTAAGATAAGATGATGTACTGTATTTATTTGACACAGCATTTTCACAAAAATAAATTTAACAAAAAACATTTTCACAAAAAACATTTGAATATCGTCATAGAAAACTAAAATGAATGCAGAGAAAGCAGGTACTGACTACAAAATATGTCTTGAAAGTAGTGCAGGTAATAGAATAATTTATGACTAATAATAATTTATTATCGTATTAAAATATGTCTCTATCTTATAGCACAGGAATCAGTTACAATCATTTTAGTAAGCTTTTGGAGCAAGAAATTTGGATAATTCATTTTTGAATACTCTCTTATTAGATATAGACTGCAGCTCGATTGGTAGGTAATTATAAAACTTTGTACCAATGTAAGAAGGCATCTTCTCAAACAGTCAAGTCTATGCTGTTTTAATGCTAATTTTTTTCAACTCTAGTATTGTGATTTGTGGCCAATTCTGAGATGTGTTTGTAGGTGACAACTGACAATTGATAACTTGTACATTAAAATGAATGCAACACCAATATTGATCAATAAATTAACAATGGATCGGCCATCTATTTAAAACATCAAATTGTCTTCAATGTACTTGATTATACGTGAGGCTTACCAGGATTACATGTAATGCAAAGTCCATCTTTGTTGCGGAGTGGTTCTCCGGTTTCAGGCTCGATGCGGATGATGGATATCGGGTATATAGATGGGATGATTCGCGAAACAAACCCTATGGATCCAACTTTATTGTCGATATTTGCTGTAACAAAACAATTGAATAATTCAAGAGCTCCACCAATCAGCACAATCACTTTCGTCAGTATTGTAGTACAGAAGTTGAAAATAAGGTTTCATTGATATGCGTTTTTATTTTATTTGTGACAAGTTATCGAAGAAAATCTGTAAAAGATGAATGAGCCCAATAATCTGTGACAATCATTGAATTACTGAACTCTATTTGAAAATTTGGGTCCAGTCACCCAATCAGGAATTTAATATGTTTGGTGAAGATTGATCTAGACTATCTGTTGTTTTGGCAGGATGATTTCCCTTCCATATATTATCTACGGTGGAGAAGCTACACTTTCTGCTCCACAATCTTAGGTTGTTGTTTGTATGCAGACCCATCAAGTTACCATTCGATCACGGACTCAATAAGTTTGAACTGAAAATACTCCACCATTACTCGTCCCGAAAATTCATACCGCAAGTAAGTCAAATACTCAAACATTTCAGGTTTAATTGATCCTCCGGAAAAAGTACCTTCACCAACAATGCTCTTTAGTGAGCTTCCCATTCAAAATTATAATTAATTGAAGATAGATAGATAGATGAAGAATTTATTGATACTCATAACAAAAAGCACAATTACAATTCCAAAGCAATAAAAAAAATTCAATTGGCATGGCACATGCCGTTAGCCAGAGTTGGTAGTTTATATGTATCATATCATATCAATTTTTTAATAAGCTGATTTCTCGAATCAGTTTCTTCGGACAACATCTTATCGATACTCTATCTCTATGCATTCAATCTATGAATGGAAGCTATCAATGTTAGAAAAGAAAAATTCATCATCACACCTTAGCGCAGCATATAATTATTCTAAATGGCAGCAAGACTTTTCAAATCATTTACCCAATAAATACATTTAGTTTGATTTGCATGTACAAAAATGAGAAAGAGAGACAAAAAAATACATGTATACAACTGTATCTCTAATTACAAAAATTACAAGAATTCTTGTAACTATCGGTACTATAAATGTCATGGGATATAACCGTCATGTTGTTCTTAGTAATTGAAATCTGAAACTAATTGCTCCCGATACTTCAAAGCCTCGTCAATATAGCCCACCAATCTTCTCCAGTTTTCACCATTTAGGTATCTCAGTATAGTTTCCTCTTCTATAATCTAGCGACCGAACCATTTCATCCGAAACTCTGCCAGTGCTGTGCATCGACCCAAGAAGTGGCTTGTGCATGTCCTCTATGTCCCTGCTATGCTATTGCAAAGTGAACATAATATATAGCTGTTGTCATTCCTATCTACATCAGCCCTGAAATTCAAAGGTAACGGGGACCCTCTCACTCTGAATGCCAAACTGATAAAACGTCTCTTGTTTTCGTCATTAATATAATCTCTTCCTATTGTATGTGACTTTCTAAGTCTCTGAAACATTGAGTGGAACTGCGAAGTTGAGGCCCTATTCCACCAAGTTTCTATCAATCTGTCACGTATCCGTTCAATGATAATTTCACATCCATTCCTCCATAAACTCGGCTGGATCACTGGATCAATCCAGTCCATATTGTATCGCGTATACAAATGTTTTCAATCCTTGTACCATCCACATTTGCTTTGCGCCATCAATCTTGTTATCCTTCCTGTGAATCTGAACTCAGGTAGGTTTATAGTCTTTATTATATACTTCACATTCATTCTCAAAGTATCTAGCCATAACAAGCCCTCCCCACTCTCCAGACATAATTAGGTGTGTTCATTGGTAAGCAAAACAGCCTTTCAAGAAAATATCTATGAAAGCATTCAAGTTGCTCTCTCTGTTGGTACCCCCATACCTCTGCGGCATATGTAACCGTGGCCTTGCTCACCGCATTAAAAACTTGCCGTTTCGTTGATACTGGAACATCATTGTTTGTAATTAACTTCCCCCACAAACTATTCACACCATATTTTGCTGCTGACACTTTAGCTTTGAAGTGACTAGTCAATGATAGTGCGGATGTGAATGTAACACCTAAGTACTTGTTTTCTTTGACTATTTCTATAGGCTCCTCATCCTCTCCAAACCTCCACTTCTCATTCCTGCGCAATCTACCCCCCTTCCTGAACACCATCATTTTTGACTTATCTCTATTCACTGTCAAGTTCCAGCGGCTACAATAATCCTTCAATCTGTCAATCATACTCTGCATTTTATGAATACTGCCAGTGAATATTGCCAAGTCATCCGCATGAAGAAGTGCGTCATATCGTGACCTCCAATCCTCAGCCCTCCACCGATACATTCACAGATATCATATGAAAATATGGAGAATAATATCGGGGACAACAAACAGCCCTGTTTTAAGCCGCTTTCAAACTGAATACCTCCTGTCAGCCCTTTCTCGCACCACACAGCAGATGATACATTATCATACAAGCCTCTCATCATTTGGACAAACTTATTTGATACACCTATCTCTAATAATCTATAAAATAATGCTTCTCGATCAATCGAGTCGAAGGCAGATTTGAAATCGACGTAGAAACAGTATACTCTTCTATTCTTTTCTGATACAAAATATTTAATCAAATTATACAGAACATTAATGTTATCCACAGATGAGTAACCTTTTCTGAAGCCGGCTTTATTCTCCCTAATGGTGTTTGTAAGCTTCACATATTTTTCCAGCCTATTCAATAAACATCCACAAAAATTTTATAAATTGAGTTTGTGAATGATACGGCTCTATAATTCTTTGGTTCTCTCGAGTCCCCTTTTTTATGCAGTGGGAAAATCATTGACTTTTTGAAGGCATCTGGGGCACCTTCTTCGTAAACTTTATTAATAAAACTACACATCAACTGTTTATATGCTGCAGGTGCTATTTGAAAAAACTCGCCAGAAATTCGATCTTCACCTGGAGCCTTTCCATTTCTCAATTTTTTCAATGATAAGTTGACTTCATTTATATCAATAGTCCTGTCCAGTAACTTATTTTTGCTGAAGGGCTCCGCGTACAACGTTGGGCCACTCGACCGTGAGGGATTATGAAATTCTTTATAATGACATACCCATTTCTCTGGCTTTATATTTACATTTCTGACTGTGTTTGATCCTTCACTTACTAATTCCCAGAATTTTTTTGAGTCCCTTACTGATTTCAGTTTTGTTTTCACCTGCTCCCAGTAAGCATTTTTCTTAATATTACAAGTTTCCTTGTACTCCTTAACCGCAGCCAAATAGTCTTTTTCAATTTGCGTGGAGTTGGTTCTCCTAAATATTTTCAAAAGGGAAAACATCCTATTTCTTATTTTTTCGCTCTGTCTGTCATACGAGGCGTTTTTCTATTATTCGTTTGATTGGACTCATTTTTGAAGTTAGTGGCGTCATATATAAGCTCCCTCAACTTAATACTAGCTTCTTTTATATTCTCTGGCAATAATACATATCTACATCTGAGATCTAATTTTTCTATAAAACTATTTCCGTTTTTGCTACTCCAAAATAATTTTGGAGCTATTGGCAAATAACAATTATTATTCTCTAGAGGTTCACTACATTCACAGTTAACGGTCAAACATAAGGACAAATGATCCGAGAAGCTCGCTGGTATGATACTGAAATATTTTTCTAAACTTAAACTATCTAAACTAACACAACATAGGTTGATTACTGACGCTCCTCTATTACTAATAAATGTGAATTCTCCCAATTCACATTACTCTACCATTTAATACAACAAAATTGAACTCCTCACAAAGGTTTATAATTTTTCTCCCTTTTCTATTCAACACTTTATCTTTAGAGCTGCGCTCATGCTCTATATCTGTGCTATCAATTGAGAGTTGAGTTGGCAAGCACTGCGCCTCTCCCACCCGGCCATTCATATCACCTACAATAATCATATTACTAGTATCATCACAGGAGACCAACAAATCATACAGAGCACAGTAATCAAATTCCCATTCACTCTCTAGACCTCCACTCAAATAAACTATGCACAAATTATTTTCCAACATAAATAAAACTTCTCTTCCATTTGATTTTTCTATCCTTAAAGAGTTTTTCCACCTGTCCTTAAAGGCTATTAGTTGTCCCTTCTTAGCTCTACCAAATCGACTATACCTTGTAGCAAACTCAATTCTCAATTCTCAATTCTTTTTATTTGCCATCAATACAATTTACAATAAATTATTCAAGAAATTCATAGAAATAAAAATAAAACATAGCTTACAATAAAAAAAAAAATTATAAATTAAATATATTTAAATCAAAATCTATTCATTAAGGCAACAACCCAGCAAGGAAAATCCTATCCGCTGGGCGTGAGCATCAGTTCAATATTATTATATCAAATATTATTTTATTATTATAAATAAAAATAAATATGGCAAAATTTTAGAATCACGTAAGTAAACAAAAAAATAAGGTTGAAATAAAAAAAAATGTATATTATAAAATATTATCGAGAGTAAAGAAAAATGTCTCAATTATCCATTTATTTATCTGTGCCCCATGTCTATCCTCAGTTAAAAATTGCATACCATTTGGGATTAAATTAATTAATTTTGTGCTTAAATAATTTAATTGTCGACGTAATATTGTTAGGTTAGTGTGATTTATGTTGAATAAATTATGAAAATTTAACCTGAAATTATATGTGGCTAGATTATTCCTTATTGTAAATTTATCTTTATTTTTTCTTATGTAGTAGAGAATTTTTTTAATATATAGTTGGCGTATGGTCATTACCTTGAATTCATCAAATGTGTCCCTGCTTGGATGAATTCTTGGTCTATTCAGAATAGTCTTTATTATCATTTTTTGAATGACAAAAATCCTATTTATTATGTGATCATAAGTTCCCCCCCATACTCCTAACGCATATTGCAGAATTGACTGAACGTATCCATGATAAATTAGTTTTAACTCCTGTATATTTTAATTTACGTATTTTGTAAAATATATAAGATATAAATTTTAGCCTTTTACAAATGAATTCTACATGCATGTCCCACTTGAGATGACAGTCTACCATAATCCCCAAATACTTGACCACTTTTTCCTGTTTTAGTTTCGGGCAAGCACATTCTCCCCACGTCTCCGATTCACAATTCTTGTGTATTTTAAGTACAATTTCCTCTGGTGGTTGTCCAATCACAGTGGGAGAAAAAGCAACATATTTAGTCTTAGTAGTATTCATACTCAATGTATTCATATCAAGCCACTTTTTAATATTTGACATAACTTTTTCTGCTTTTAAAGACGTTTGGGACCATGACTTATCTTTAATTATTAAGGCTGTGTCATCAGCAAAGGAAATTATTCTTGAATCTTCAATTTTTACTTTGAATATATCGTTCATATAGAGTAGGAATAGAATCGGTGATAAGACGGTACCTTGCGGCAATCCGAAATCATTCAGCTCTACAATATCTGATGTATAATGGTCATTCTCAGAAATCAGTTGTGATCGATCATTTAGGTAACTTTTGATTAATTCAAGTGAGAGACCTCTAATCCCGTAGCTTTTTAATTTATTGAGTAAGTTATTATGGGGAATAGTATCAAAGGCCTTAGCAAGGTCAATGAATATGGCAAGGCACTTATTTTTATCAGAGGACATACTATCAGATACTTCATTTGCAAAATTGGCCAGGGCATCCTCAGTATTTTTGTTGCTTTGGAACCCGTATTGATCTTTATCAATTATATCATGCTTATCAATAAAATCCATTAGTCTAATCTTTATAGTTTTCTCCATTATTTTAGCCAGGTTGCTAATCAAACTTATGGGTCTATAGTTTTCAGGAAGTTTGCGGTTACCGGATTTAAATAGAGGCTATCTTGAAACATTTTGGAAATTTACCAGTTTGAAAGCATTTGTTTATAATATAGCATAAAGGGGTTTCGATCCAACCGGATATTCTTTTTATTAAAACATTATGGATTTGGTCCATCCCAGGACTTGCTGAATTCTTCAATGTTTTAATAATATTTCTTATTTCCTCCACTGTGACAGGTCTGAGGAATAGAGATTGACATATTGACGGTAAAGGGGCTTTGTATAATTCGTTAAGATTTGTGGACACAGTTGGAATCTTACATGCATATTCTTTACCAACTTCTGAAAAAAACTTATTTAGTTTGTCAGGCTCTATTTTAACATCGTTTATTTCACTAGAGTCATTTCCTATGATCTCTTTCATAACTTTCCACAAATTCTTACTGTCATTCTTGTATTCATCTAGTTTATTTCTATAATAGTTTGTTTTGGTGATATTTATTAATTCTTTTAATCTGTTTCTGTATTCCCTGAATCTGTTTTTTAGTGTTATATTATACGGCTCCCTTATAGTTTGCGATTTCATTCTATCCCTAACATTAATTGATTTAATGAGACCGGATGTGATCCATGGTTTTAATGCTCGGTTCCTGTGTGTAACATTTCTGGTTTTAGTTGCTCCTTCTATTAGACATTGAATTCTCTCAACGAATAATTCCGTCAATAGGTCAACATCGATGACGTTATCTGAATACAAGAATCCCCAGTCTTCTACTTCAAGTCTTTTTAAGAGAATATCATAATCAATTACGTGAATACTCTTTTTTAAGCTTTTAATATTATTATTTTTATTATTATTATTATTATCTTTCATGTGCATGTGTAGAGCAGTCGAGAAATGGTCTGTGATTGATGTTTTGAAAACATTACCGATAGAATGTTCATTTATTTTAATACTATTCTTGAGAAAAATATGATCAATGCATGAGTGTGTGGTCTCCGTTACTCGCGTGTTACAATTGATAAAAGACTCGAAGCCATATTTATTTAATGTGTGTATGTATTCATCGGTCACTGTATTACTAGTATTCAAGTCAATGTTTAAATCTCCCATAAAAATACAGCTGTTTCTATCACCTAGCTGTTGAAGATTATTTTCAAGGCTATCCAAAAATGCAGTTAGATTACCGCTAGGTGAGCGATAAACCGCAATTATCAGTAACCTGACACCACTATCTATCTCAACAACCAAGCTCAGCGAGTTAGCTTCATCAATATCTACTGAATGGATTACAAAGTCAAAACAGTCTCTAACAAACACACAAATACCATCACATTTATTCAACTTTGAGAATTTATTTATTGTTTTATATCCATTGATCTTATGTTCGTATGGAATACCTTCACAAGACCAGGTCTCTGTCAGAACAATTATGTCGAATTCAAAACGTAGATCACTCAAAAATAAAATTAGTTCATCAAAGTTCTTGCCAATACTCCTAATATTCATGTGAAATATATTGAAAAATTTATGTCTATTTCCTGGGGACGGTAATTATTCACAGTAGTTGTCAAGTACATTTGTTAATTTTAACTCCTTATTAAGTAAATTGTAGATTTCCTCTATTGCTATCATTACAGTTCAGAGTTCAATAAAGTAAAAATCAGGGAAGCCGTATCTTTATTCTCCACCACTGTTTGAGCGCATTTGAGAAGAAATTGGGTCATCACACCTGAGACGATCTAGATCAGCGTGGTTTGCCAGTCGGATGGGTCTTGAGTCTTCGTGCTTTCTAACATATATTTTACCATTCATGACCCACGCAAATTTATAGCCGTTTTCCTTCGCAAATAGTTTAGCATCTTTCAGCAGACCTCGGTAGTAAGTAGACAAATTTTCGTTGATGTATACTGGCCCGTCTTGTAGATTTCTATTTATTGATGTGGTTCTTAACTGTCCTGGTGGTTCCAATTTTTTCAGCTCACTCTGTATTTTTTTATATTGAGAAAACAAGTTGTTCTTCGCAATTCTATTATTGAATTTTATTAGTATCGGTGGAATAGCATGTTTATTCGTAGTTGGGAGTCTATGAGCAATATCGATCTTCAATGCATCATTTTTCAATTTGAGAGTTTTTGAAATATCTTCGATTATAGCATAAACATCTTCGTTTGGCGTTTGCGGTATTCCGTGAATTTCGAGGTTGTTAATCCTGCTGTATTGCTGCAGCTCGATGACTTGTAATTCCATCTCGTGAACCTTCTTGGACAGTTTTTCATTTTCCTTTTTTATAACAAATTGTTCAGTCTTAAAATCATCTATTATCAACTTGTAGTCATCAATTTTAGCTGAGAACAACTCCACTGATTTACGCAATTCGAGTACATTTTCGTTCGTCTTCTTTAATTCATCCCTAAAAAACGCAAGTTCCGTAGAGATTGTACCTTTTATTTCATTCAATATTTCTTTCTTGCATTCAGGATTTAGTTCCATTTTGTTTTGCTTTTGAGTAACAGGAGATAGTTTATTAACTTTACACGATGAACACTTCCACTTGGCCAAGTTAGCTTTAGACAGTTTTTTAAAGTTAGCTTCGGAGATTCCTACACATTTAAAATGAAAAGCGTTTCGGCAGATTGAACACTTTATAAGCTCGGCCAAATCAACGGGAGTATTACAACAGAAGCACTTCAACATTGCATTTCAACAAGCAAAAATACCAGCATATTTTCAGCACGAACAAATAATTCACAGTCTCAGAAAGAGAAACAGAAAAAAATCCATCACAGTCACAATGGCAGACACGAAACACAACACGATAACAGAGCTCCGAAATTATCAACCTTTACGTTCGACGTTCGAACTGATACTGAACTCCTATGAGAAAATGTATCCTTTCAAAAAATGTTCATAAATTATTTGCTCTCCTTCCTCTATGAATGTTTCTAACAAAACAAAGCATTCATATTCTCTCAAGAAATTGATTAGTTCAAAGTGACACTTACCCTTTAATCCTGCTATATTATAAACTAGAATGTTCAAGTCTTTTGTGTATTGTAAGCGTACAAGCTGGCCGACGGCATCACCTCAGGCCTCCTCATTCCTTCCTGCCGATACCATCACATTCGCAGATCTGCGTAATATACTATTGACAGTCTCTCCATCACATCCCAGCACTTGTTGCAGTTTATCCTCGCCGCTGTGGGTGCCGCATTTCAGTCCGTTCTCATCCAATCGAAACGCCACGTTGCCGAATATTAGACGATCATGCTGCACAATCACTCACTCATCCGGTTGCACTTTCCATATTTCTTTTTTCATTGCAAAGGAGCGAGATCTCACTCTCCTGGTTTCAAACGAGAAGTCTTTATGTACGATAAAACTTGTCCCTTTGAGTTTCTTAGTGTTTTTAAGTATGTTGTTTATATCAACGTCTTCTGGAAAATGTGCTATAAGAGGACCTCCATTTCTCATTTTCCCCAAGGAGTGTGCGCGATTCACCCATATATCCGGCCTTGCATTCAAGTACTCTACACAAAAGTTTTCAACAACTGTGACAGGGTTGGACACATTCAAATCGTACTTGAGTCCCTTGAAAATGAGATTATTTCTACGGCTTCTATCTTCTAACCCGACAATACGTTTATGCAGAACACTATTTTCTACTAACTGAAGATAAAATATATTGGAATACTCACCGATATTGGCATTGCCTTCAGTAGCACCGTAGAATTCAGCTACTTTGGGGATGTTGAATCTGTCAACGAATTCTTTCCAAATTTGAGGCCGCAGTCCATTTCCAAAGATCATTCTCAATTGATGTTCCTTGTCTTGAGCTTTAGGAGGTGTAGCCAGGATATACCGGCACATTTCTCCAATATATTGAGCAATCTAAATAATCAATGGAAATTCACTTTATTATGAAGGTGAAATTTTCTAGCTAATTATGCTAGATGCTTCATTTTATCATTAGTTTTATAATTTGACGAAAACTGAGAGAATGTATTTATAAATTTTTACAGTTTGTACAATATTCATGAAATTGAAAATTCTTACAAAATTATGTTCAAATTCAAATTTGTAAGAACACTTGATGAAAAATTCAAAATACAAATACAATACAATCAAAATACTTATTTCAAATTCAAATACAGAATGACGGGCTTCATGGTGGGGTGTGCTGAATAGAATGAAAACAGGAAAAATTACGCAATTCTATGTCGCTCGTTTTCATTTCTCAAAAGCAACTAGGTCTCTATGTAGTTGCATATCAAAATAACGACGTAGAATTTTTTCACTCATTTGGTAATGGGATTGGCATAATTCTTGTTCAGAATCATGAAATTCTTGAGTAATGAGTTTCATTTTTGAATTATAATAGAGGTTGTCAAGTTGATCACAAGCCACTTCTACAAGAATTTTAGCAGCTTACTCATGAACGTGAAGATAAAAGTATGCTTTCTCTGACACTCATCAAGTCTTAATTGAATACAGTTGAGCATGAATTCATAGCGATTATCGTGAAAGAAGTATTTCAACATATCCAATACAGTTGACTGTCAATACCGTTCATCCTACTTTAGAAACGAACTCCAAGCTATAACAAAGTGTAATTGCCAATGAAATTTATGTTTCTTGATTTCTAAACATTCACTTAATATTTTTTTATAGGATTGCTTAAGAACAAAATGAGAAAAAAATGAAAAATTTGTGGGTGATTTGCTGAACCATTTGAATTGAGTAATACTGTAAATGCGATAATTCCAATATCTACAGAACAATATTGTATAATATTGTTTAGAAAGTTATCAAGAATCAAAATGGTTAGATATTCATTAAAAAAAATGGAAAATGCATTAATATGTCAACTTACAGTGCACTTGTACTTGATGATGTCAGAGAAATATCCTGAAGCGGAGAACTTCTTCCTGATGACAACACAGCTGCCGTAGAGCAGGGCTTGGCCAATGGCCATGGCTCCACCTGCCGTGTGGTACAGCGGCAGAGGTGTGTAGTACCTGTCGCTGTTCTTAAATCCAACCTGATAACCAATCGCTCCAGCCAAGAAAACATACCTGCCAACAAAAATGTACAATGATTATCATCAAAAGTAACGGCTTTTTGATATGATTGTACTTGCTACAGTGTGTAATGCAGAAAACTGTTTGTATTAAAGAATAGAATGGCATCTTCATTTGATGATAAGGCGAAATTTGTTTAGTTATAAAGACCTTTACAAGGTCTTGAACAAAGCATATTACTAAGCATAAATGCTTCTACAACAGGGCTTTTGGGCTTTTAAAGGTTAGCCTATAATTAATAAAATATTCGTTTTAGAGGGAAATTTTATAAAACAAAATTAGTAGAGGAAGTATTTTCTTTCAAAAAAAAAAAACGTTGAATACCTTGAACGGTTATTCAAATACAAGCAATATAGCAAAACCCTCAAAATTTTGGCGGTCATATTGTTTTCGAGGTGTTTGCGTGTAATTTTGACTTGTCATCATCTCGATCCTTATTATGCTAGACCTAATGAAGAAATTGAGACATCTTTCACGGGCTTTTACCCAAAAATGACCACGGAATGACATTTGCGCCCCGACTATCAAGAACTGAGAATGTATTGATAAAACGTGGCACTATACAAACACAGTGAATTTCCCTGAACTCATGAACTCAACTACATAGAATTTTTATTCATTCAAAATTGAATGTAGTGTGGATGAAGATGGCATGTATGCTTGATCAAATTTGAAAATTAATTGAGAATACGAATTATCCGTCAATGAACATATTAACAAGACTATTTATACGTTTCTACCAATAATATTCCCAATCACTTGGGATTAATAGAATAGAGCTGTATTAAGAATTCAATTAGTTTTTAAATATTATAGAGATGGATGGTATGAAGCTGTATTAAGAATTCAATGAGTTTTTGAAAAATCAAATAATTTGGGAAATATTTTTAATAACCTTAAACATGTGAATTTAAATAGAAATAAAAATAAAAATCTCAGTACCCTTTTTTTTTTGAATTATTATATCACAACATGTTTCAACATTGATGCCATACTTGTAATATAAATAGAAATAAAAATAAACATGTGATAAAATAATTCGAAAAAAAGGTACTGAGATTTTTATTTCTATATATTAAAAGTAGCCCTATAGGCTACAGAAAAGAGACATAAACATGTGAATTACCTGGCGTGAGTAATGACTGCAGCCTTTGGCAGTCCTGTGGTACCAGAAGTGTAGATATAGAGTAGTTTGTCGTGGAAATTGACTTTCTCACTGGGAGCAGTCGGCGTGCCAGAGACCTCCTTCAGCAGGCTGGTCAGCGACTTGTCATTCAGTTCTTTGTTGGCAACCCTGGTCTCATCCGCGCTCCACACGTACAGCTTGATGCCCGCCAGCTCATTGGCAATATCTTTCACATCTGAACGCAAACAATAATAGTTATAAATAACTTATATACTTGATATGTAGTTTAAATGAATACATGAATGAATTGAATGCATTTCTTTTATGAATGAATTGATGCAGAACAATCTATAAAATACAAAGTGATTTTTAGTCTTGTTACCCTATTGTAAGAGTGTGGTAATTTATTACTAATCAAGGAAATTTTGTAGCACGAAGCTGGTAGCCCTCTACTCATTGGGTATACACACGGCAGTGCGAGTTAGTTATCCTTGAGCTGTTTAACCTTCTGTGTGGATCCCGGTAGTCTTATGTTCAGAATGACTCATACCATAGAATATAGATATTAATTGTGAAAAGAGTTGAAGTATGTATAATATCAATGAGTGAAAATGTTGAGTATATCCTTTAATAATCTCCAGTAACTAAGAAATGAGTAATAAAATATTATATTTTTTGTATCCAACAACTATATATTTTATCACAACTGAATATCAGTTTCATAGATTAAATTGGAAACTGGGTATCAGGACTAAAACATCAGCCTGTACTTGGATATTATTGATACTATACTTTCAAATCTCAATTCTACTCTTACGCAAGAATACAATTGGAAAAAATTGCACTACTTCAGGAAGAAATAATAAAATCTGGGATTATATTATGTGTTTGTGTACACAAGTTATATCAAGATTGCAATTCAAACATCAATATTCACTTGAACAGTGTACAATAATAAAGATAGTTTGAAGTCTTATTTTTTAAAATCACAATGCACTGTATTATGTTTGGAGCACTGCCAAGTGAATTTATAAAAAGGTGAAATAATTTTCTCAAGAGGGTTTTAAGATTTTTTTAAAGTGTAACAAAGATCGCGATTCAAAAGCGATAGATGAGTGGTGGTTTTCTACTCTACTTTTTGTAATGTTACTTAAATTGTGTTAATTATTACACAAGACATTATAAATGGTGATTTGAATTGAATCAATTTGAATTTTTGATTTTTTGTCCAATAGTGTTTTGAATTGAATCAATTTGAATTTTTGTCTATTTTTTTGGACCAATGACAGTTCTGGAGCAGAAGCTCAATGCTTTCGGGCATCAACCCAAAAATGGTAACTCAGTGTTGAGTCCCCTCAAACAAACCGAACTGAGAAAGCAATTATCATTTATATTTGCTTTTATCATAAACCTTTATTAATGTAATCTCTACTCACAAGAAGTAGTGTTCAATTCTCAAAATGGTATTCATCCAAGTAATAGTATTCATCGTTGGCTTATATTTGAATTATTATTCTGTAGATGACTTCAATATAATATGGCTTCTGGTGGTGGCTTCAAGTATCCCCAGTTTTTGGAAAACGTAGTGTACCAAACCCTTACAGGGTTTTTTCAATGAATATTATGCCCTACTAGACTTTTGCGTGGTTGATAAAAAGGATGATGATGATAGATGAGTGAACCTACAGTTTTACATGGATCTGAATCACCGGGAGGCGCTAGGTTACCATGGCAAAATGTTAATGTGTTAATAAGTTGGTGCTTTAAATTTTTCCAGACGTGGATTAGTGATTTTTGTGTTTTGTTCTGTTTGTTGGCGTTCTAAAATCAAAAGAAACTTTTTCAAACTAAAATTCATGTGAAAATCAAGAATAACTACCTCACAGTTTTCCGTCATGGGAGATTATGGTTATGTCGGCGCAGTGGAACTTCCTATGGGATCCTTATCATGCTGAATATTCTGACTATCTTGAAAAAGTTCAAAATAAATTCCTTCGCTACCTGTATTTTAAAAAGTTTGGCCACCATCCCTATTTTGCATATCCCACTTCACAGCTCAGAATCATGTTGAAAATTCCAACATTAAAGTCCAGACGTAATATCCGAGCCATCTTACATTTATATAAAGTAGTTAATGGTCTTACGCAGCATCCTTTTCACCTGGAAAGATTGGGCTTCTATGTGCCGACTGTTTCTCGTAGGAGGTATTTTTCGTTTTTTATACCAAGATCTCGAACGTTACAGGATTATAACTCACCCATCAATCGATCCATGAGACTTTCCAACACAGTATCTCGTGATATCGATCTCTTCAATCCGTCTTTGAATGCCTTTATTAAATCATGCTCTATATTACTGGAATATTTGTTCTTTTGTCAATTTTTAACTTCAAACACTCTCTCTCTCTCTCCTCTCTTCTTCTGCTATCTATCTCTTAATTTATATCTTTACCTTACTTCTTCTCTATTTTTTATTTTCTTTGTAATTTTGTTTAGTTTATTAGTTAACTCTTTTTTCTTATTTATATTGTACGATACGAATATAATGATATAAGTAATTAGTATTTTATTTTAAGATTTAGCATGTAATTCTGAAGTTTGTTTAATTTCTGTATAAGTTGTTTTTTTTTTCTTCTTCTGTATTATTTTGTGTGGAGTGCGGTTTTGGGCAGTGTGCCTGTCGCATCCACACTGATTCACTACAATGTATATATTTTTTCCAATAGATTGAAAATTGACTCTCCACAATTCAAGCCATACGTTAATAATAATAATAACCAGAAAGCTCTTTGTACTCAAAAATAATAATTTAGTGGAGTCGGCTCCTCACGTCGTCAGCCATTCATTGGGATTCAGGACACAGAATACTTTCAGTGGAGTCGAGTCGCAAGCGCAAGTCTCTCAACTTATCAGCGCGAACACGGAGATTATGGGTCAAACACTTAGAACTTCAAATTTTTACAAAATATATCTAAGACATCAATAGATACTGACCATCGGTGAGTTCGCAACCGTAGATGAAGGCTTGGCACTTGGACACAGTGACCGAATGAGTGAGCGACGTCTTGCGGAGGTTGTAGTTTATGAGCGCCGTGATAATGCCCAGCTTGCACAAGCCAAGCCAGATGCACACAAACTCAGGTCGGTTCTCCAGCATCAGGGCAACTGTGTCGCCCTTACGGAAGCCGTGCGACTTGAACACGTTCGCCACTCTGTTGCTGTACTCTTCCACCTACCAAACAAATTTAATCAAACCACTTGAATACGAACCGGAATTGATTCATATAATATACATTACTACGCGACCCGCCAATACTCTGCAATGGAACAAGTTCTATATCCTTGCAATGATAATTACTGGAAATAGACATGTTTAACCAAGTTTTTACTCTAGAGTTACAGAAAATTGTATAAACATAAAAAACGAATCGGAGTAGCTGATAAGGATGGGGAAAAGCTAAAGGTCGAGGAAGAGGTGAATCAGCAAAAGTTGGATGAAATAAAATTAGGGCGAGGAGGAGAGGAGAGAAAATAAGCATAAAGTTGGAATAAATATTATTAGCGCAAATAAATCAATGAAAGAAGTAAATCAGTGGGTAAAGAAAAATGCTATGAAGTGATGAATGGTTGGGGAATAAATAAAAGATTAAGATCCGGTTAAATTTTAATCCAGACTAATTTCAGGGGCTTCTCTGATTGGTTCTCGTAAAATTAATCTCGATTAAAATTTGACCGGCACTAAGCCTACAACTGTTCCTTACCCTATTTCCATAGGAATAAATCCAAAAGTTGTTTTTTTTACTAATAAATTAACAAACAAAAATATTCCTATATGCAAACAATAATATTTTACTAATAACATGATGAATATATCAACTTTTTTTTTAAATGTTCCAAACTTTCACGCATATATTGAACACTCACTCAATGCACTAACAAGGATTGATCAAAAATACTATATTGATTATTCAAAAATTAGAAATTAAGTCTCACCTGAGCAAATGTCCACTCATTATCTTCGAAAATGAAGCAGACTTTGTTTGGATGTTTAGTGGCATTTCTTCTGAAGATTTCACCAATGCTTAAATCTTTTTTTGAAAGTTGTCTCACGCTCCAAAGAAATATTAGGTACCTTGAGAGAGCCCTGAAAAAATATACATAGATATATTAAAAGTTGTGAAGAAGACTTTTTGTTAGATATTCCACTATCGCAATATTATTATGTTTTATTATGGGTTCATACATCCTGAATGAACGGATTTTTTATCAATGAGGATATAAATAAAGGTCATGCATTCGGAATGGAGGAAATGGATACGCGAGAACACTGCAACTTGAATATTATTTTCCATTTTCTCAGGTAGAATTTCCTCATATAATTTGATGAGCAGGAAGCTTGAATTGATCACAAACAGAATATCAGAGAGGGAAATTATCAACCTTTAATACAAAAATGCTTTATTTCATATCTGTTTCAGATTAAGGAAGAGGCTTGCTATATTCTGCTGATGATTGTCTATGAAAAGGTCTCATGAATAGTGATTGACTATAAGATAACCCTTCGAGAATGACCCAGAAACAAAACAACATTTTCTACATTATTCTATTGATTGAACGAGAACATCAATAATCTAGTTCTTTCTAGTAATCTTCATTTCGTACAAAATCTAGGTTATTTTAATCTACATAAAATATTCTATCCAGCAAAAGATTTAATCTTCCCATTCTGTTAATATAAATGTAGAAATTATACAGTGTAATTATCACAGAATTATGTTTTATCAAACACAAACATTTTAAACCATCTAAGAAAGTAATTGTAAAAAATGTGTACAAGTTGTTTTAGGATGCTCGTATTTTATTAAGCAGATATAATGACAATAAAAGCAATATTTTGATATTTAGGAAAAATCCATGAACGTGAAGTTAATAAATTAGACAATCGGCTATTCGGGGAAACATATTGTGACATTACATTCATTAATAATATTGGAAGATTATACTGCCGATTGGAGGATTATTATTTATTTCATTCACGGTTGATAATGGTTTACTGCTACACCATTTTATTAACCACTGATGCTAACAAACTAACAATGTCAATTCCATTAATGCTATCAAAGGAATTGATAATATTACTTCACTTTAATTACTCAGATGAGCTACAGTAGTCCATTATTAGAAGTTATACAGCATTTCGAATTCAATGCCACCTGTCATAATAGTTGAACTCTCATAATAGTTATTGTTAGAAGAGAGCCCATGGCAATGACCGATAGAAATGGAAGTGTTGGAGAAATATAATATGAATTCAAGAGAGATTTCGAGAGAAATATTGATCATTGCTTGAGTTCAACAGCCATTTAAGAAGTCGTAAAATTGGCATTAGGCTAATATTGAAAAGAAAACGTTTAAATAATTCTTCATTCTCAATATTGATAATTTACTGCTTTCTTTTCCGGTTTGATGTTTTAAAATTCAGAAAACCTCTTTGAAATGCAACTTATCAATACCTACTAAGTTTGTGAAAATAGAGAATATTATGTAGTTTTTTAATTAAGATATTGAAAAAAACTATTCAAAAAAGCAAATTCACACTACAAAACTTTGATTAATCAAAAAGAAAAGAAAAAATTTGTGAATGAGATAGTAGAACCATCGATCTAATAATATGACAAAAGCATGTGACAAAGAAAGAGCTGAATCGGCTAGAAAGCCTACTCTGCCATTCAAAATCTCAAGAGCCAGCCATCTTCTAATTTCCAGCTCATTTGGTGACCAAAATCATAATCAAACACTTTTTTAAACCTCAACTTAAGAATATTTATTTACAATAATTGATCTTCACATTTTTATAAGAACAAAATTTTTGAATAATCATTAATGATCAATTTAGTTAATTATTTCAGTTATGTTGAATGTATTTTCTCAACTGAAAAGTTTCACGGGGTAGTTAATAATTCAAATCTTTTCTGGTTTTAGGGTCATTACAGCAAGATATGGCCTTGAGATCATCACATTGAGATATGGTCAAATTTATTATAATATGCTTCTGAGTTTAAACCAACAGCTGATGTATCACCGTTTAAACGGAGATTGTACATACGGCCCAAAAATCTGGAGTTTTCAAGAAGGACATTCAAAATTGTTTTTGGTCATAGAGATATTACACGAGAAAATGAGTGTACCATAGCTCTGAAGCAATCGACATAGAATTTATTGAATCAGACAGGATAGAAGTTTTGTGCGGATTCAACAGAAAAATTTATAAAGTTTCAGTAAAATTAATTGTTTTAGTTTTTAAAGTTCTCAATAGTAATGCGTCCATCAATGCATTAAGATGAAAGTCCTGTCTCAAAAGTTATTTGATATTAAATTCTTTTTAGAAGTAACGTTCAAGAATAACAATTGCTATCAGTTGATACCTTAAAATTATTTTTTCTAGGTTCTATAATGAGAACACGCAAAGCTCTCAAGTAGAACTATTATATTCAATGTCTGGGTTATCATCTTCATAATCCAATTTGTCTTTATAGTAGTAGTAGAAGTTATGAATGAGATGACTATAATTGTCATTAGTGAATGTTAGTTACTACACAGCCATTTAAAAAATCATCCAATGCTCTTTTCTGTTTTGAAGCTCAATAGTATTATAAACGAATTGGAAATCACAAAAAGCATGTACCATACTGAAATTATACCACTGATAATTAATATTTATGAGTGACGTTTAAAGATCGCGATTCAAACGTTTATAAGTGAGAATTTTATTTGGAACACCCAAGAGAAAGTTTAGAGAGATGAGATGTGCAAGTTGGTGACTGTGAGGTTGACCAGCTCTGTTAGCTGTTAGCTGTGCACATTTTAATGATAACTTCCTTTCACTCCCCACTTGACACTGAACACCACGCCACCGCCACTAACTTTATAATAATTGATCATTTCGCTAACATGATAACCACACCGATAGACAATCTGGTCTTAACATCTATCATGTCATGGTATATCCTACATTTTTCACTCTGTTAACGTTAACAACACTAGCCTATTATCATTTTCTCAAAGATGATATAGATTGTCTATCTATATCAAGAAATAGAAAATAAAAAAGTACTTTTTTAATTTTTACTCAAAGCATTTTTAACATTAATATCATTTTCAATATTAGCGTAATGATTATCATATTTATTCATAATTAAAGGTAGACAGACAGACAGAAAGTTATTTATTTATTTGCAAAAAATGAAATTCACTAAATAAAAAACGTATGTACTTAAACACAGTTTCAATACAATCAACAAATAGTCCAGGCAATGAATGATCAAAAAAGGTTGTAGAAGGAAAAGTTGAGAAGACAATTTTCGACCCCACAGTTCTGTTAAGGGTAGTAAGGAGGTAAACAGAACAAAAGGGGGTGGAGGTGCTTTTGGTACCATTTTTTGGTTTCTCGCATAAAACTAAAAAACTATGTATCCTAAGGACTTGACTGTCATATAACAAATGAAAGCTTACATAATTTCCCACAATATTCATTCTAAAACGTTTTTTATATCTCCTCTAGTTTTCGAGATATCCGCTCTTGAAGGTGTGACATTTTTGAAAAAATACGTTTGCCACCAATTTTTTTCTAGTTTTGCTCTTATAACTTTTCAAAAATCGATGGGAAAAATCCATATCAATTATGAGCTTATAGAAAATTATATTCTCTTCAATTTGATGTATAGTTTCACACTTTTACGAATTTCCCTACCCCTTTTGCAGCAGCCTTAGTGTTGAGTGTGAAATCTCCATTTTTGCAACAATACACCAATATTGACAAAGGAATTTGGAGGGAATATTTTAAAGAAAATTTTTGACTTTGTAGCTTTGTTGAGACTAGTTAGGAGGAGAACATATCAAAAGTCCCCATTCCTAACTCATGTGCTAAGGGGATGAGGGTGGTTTAAAAGTTGCATTTTTCAGCGTTTTGCTTCCACGCTCATATCTTGAGAACAATGCATTCAACCGACAAAACTAACTTTTCAAAAATTAATCTTGATAAATTCCCTACACTTATTGTTCAGTGGAATTTTGTAATATTCCCAACAGTTCCCGAGATATTCGCTCTTGAAGGTGTGTAATAATTGTTATAAATAACAGTTTGTTATCCAATGTTTTGCTCTTTCAGGGCTTATAACTCTCCAACAATGCATCATAAAAAACTGATGATTATCGTAGGTTTATAGAGCATTGAATTCTCTTTGAAGTGATTTATTATTTCAATATCCCAAGTTTTTCTTTCATTGTAATAGCAGCTTCAATGTAGGGGGTGAAATTTTCATTGCTGCAACAAGTGTCAACTCAGCGGTTCCACACCTTCAACAGAGGGGATAAAAATGCGCACTTTTTCTATGTTCACCTACTAACTATAAAGTCTAGGTGTGAACTGTCACAGGACCGACTATTGTTTGCCTTGCAGATAGTGACCCCAGGCTTGGGCCCAAAATTCCTTGTCCCAAAGTTCCGGTCACCCTAGACTAAAGCTCCAATGAAATGAGTCATTTCTGTATCATTTCGCAGAACGGTCAAGTATTTTCATTACTTCAATTACAGATAATGTAGGTAGTGAGAGAAAAGAGTGGAAGAGAAAAATATTTGATGAAGATAATGCTTTAGAATAATGGATAAATTCATCAGTTAGAGTAAATAGGATAGACAAATGAGATATTAATTACATTGAGGAGATAGTTATCTTGGAAATAATTTTAGTAATTTGAAGTACTAGTTGGGAAATCTCAGTTTTCTTAGTGCGGACTTTGACTTGACGGACTGAGTTTTACGGCAAATGAAGAAGAAGCGACTGTGACATTTTTAGACCAAGTCTTAATTGTCTCAAGTTTTAGTAATAAATTTCAATTACTAAACGCTGCACGCTACGGATGAGATGAAAGAAAAAACAAGCAATCCAGCTTGTTAAGCTCAAGTTTGGATCGATAGTTGCTCTCTCTCACTCTCTCTCACTCTTTCTCTCTGGAGGACCACCATACTTCTAAACTTAAAAGACTACAACTCAACATGGTGTTTCATAATTCCACATTCATAAGGGGTTGACGTAGAAAGTCAGGTCTGAGGATTGAAACTGAACTAAGATGTTCAAACTCAAAGGCAATTATCTTTTTGGATTTATTAATCTTTCTTATAAAATCTTCACGACTTGTCACGTTTAAGTAGTACATTTTGAAAAAGGATATTTTCCTCTCCCCGAATTCTATAGAACATAGATTATTCAATATGCAATCATTCATTGATACAATAATAAATCATTGAATGATCGTTAGGAAACAATAACTTACTCTGCTCAAAACTGATCCTCACCCGGATTTTGATAGAATAGCCAAATAAAGTCGAAAAATAGATTTTTTAGGCTATGTAGTACGGCCTTCACATCTAATAATTTATGTGTTTATACCCAATACAAATTGATTACAAAAGGCCTATTGAATTTCCATTTCGATTGATTCACGAAAAGCTCACTCAATAATTATTATACTCATCAATCATATACTAATAAAATTCAATAAAATAGAAAATTTAATAGAATAATTTATTAAAATAAGGATAGTAAAATTTATTCACATACTTTTTGCCAACCAACAAAACCTCAAATTTAATGATGCACAAACAATAAGATTAGAAAAAATACCACTGAAACGTTTCCAACTGAATTAATCGGGTTTCTAAATCATTAGCCTATTCTTATTCAATGAATGGATATTATTTAAAATGATAAGTAATGAACCAGATAGAATAACAGCTCTCAACTCCCAAATAAAAAACAGTAACATCTTGTGTGCAAAGTTTCGTCGGTTAAAATTATTGACAAATATGAAGGAAGAAATTGAAGAATGAAGTGCTTTTATTGAACGATCACTGACGCTTTTCGTGAAGAAAAATAATTGGGTTCAATTGTTAGCTCAGATTGCGTGCGAAAAACCAGCAAGATATCAAGCGAAGGCCACCAAACGCTCCACTAAAGTCACTACAGTGTACTACTCAACTCATGACACTGTATTGAGGCCTTGGCTACACTTCCATCTCAGTCGATGCATAGCACTGTGATAAAGATTGTTATGGTCTCAGAGCAAATTCAAAATAAATCATCATTTCGTTGAAAATTTTCTGAACAAAAATATAATGATTGAGAGACTCAATGGAAAAAATACTCATGAAAAACTTATAGCATTGCTCAAAGAATTGGGCTGTAATACCACCAATTTCACGGCACCACAAAAAAGAAAAGAAAAAAGAGAGGACAGCACTTATAACTGATAGACCATCGACCAATAGATCAGTAAAAAACAGTTTTCTCTCTCTTTGAGAATAATCGCAAATCATTTCAAAGAAAACACCAGCAGAATATTGATGTTGAATATCTACCGAAAAGTTTACCCTAAATGATCCCCTTCATTTTGGAGAATTATGAAAGTGATAGTATTTATTTGACAAAAAAATTGAATTAAAGTGATTCTATTATTTAATAATGATCCATATTTATTATTTCTCAATTAATTAAATTGAGCAAAAAAATATTGAAGAAAGAATAAACAGAAGTTTGTTCAAAACTTTCTCAAACAAACACAATATACTACTTTCTTAGAATAAACAATTAAGAAGTTAAAAGTATAGAAGTTTGCTACTGTGTACTGTATTGCATTGTAAATCCCTCTCAAGTCCAGTAGGTTCTTGTTTAATCAACATTAACAATATATAATAGTTAATGTAAATGAAATTACATTTCATTTGCTCCCCCCCCCCGTAATGTAAATGAAATTTTTCTAATATGAAAATCAGAGTTCCTTCAATACTCTGTATCACTATGAAATATATAAAGTGATTCTCAATACATGACCAAAAGGAAGGAACTTTTTATAGAAAATTCAAACCATTTTAACTGATTAATTTCTTGAATCTTGACTCGTTCTTTCTGATGACAGTCTGGGCGAGTGAATAGAGACAGTTATATTCTTAGTACCTACTGTAGAGAGTAGAGTGTTATGTAGGCAGTTGAGAAAACTACCTTATTCAGGATTCAACTAGAAAGTCTAGGCTGAAGAGGAAGAGACAAGTATCAGAAAGTCAGTGAGGTGGGGATACGGCTGACACTACTCTACTCACTGCAATTCAACTCACTCAACAAATCAACGATTATAAAAACCCACTCCCACACATTTAGTATTAAATTTCACAGTTCATGAGGTTCCATCATTAAGCCTTCTAATTATAATAAATTACGAATATGAACAATCGCATTGTTATGCATGTATCTAATCATTTGAATTAGTTTCTAATTAGACAATAACAAATTGAGTTTCACACGGTATATTTATTACATGTAGCTGTTCCATAAAACCCCCAGCTGTTTCGAAATATTTTCCAATTATCGCATCACAGAAACAACATTATGAGAAAGGTGAAGCAAAGAGTGTTCCTTATGCTCACACATCAAGGCCTAATAACATTTTTATTTGTTCTTTGAACTGAAAACACATACAAAATAGGCCTAATAATAAAAATACATGGTAGAGTATTAGAGTATAAGGAAAACTGAACGAAAAGAGTTCCCAAGGATGATTAATCAGTATCAACAAATTTGAGATGGCCAAACATGTAGTAGTTTCTATTTGGAAAAAATAAATTATAGGGACAACAGCCCGTTTTTCAAGAACACAAAATAGAGTAGTCAATCTAAATTTTTATTTCGTAAATTGGTTGGAAAAAAACAGATACCAAGAGATATCTGAAGGCCTCTAGAAATCGCAAATAAAATTTAGGCTATGACATAGGATGATGAGATAGTCAAATTTACGATGTGACCAATAGATTTTTGGCCAGAGAATCCTGGAATAAAGGCTCAAGGAATTGGATGGTTTTGAGTATGTAAGTAACTTGAAAAGTTTTAAAAGTATGAATATTTTTCAAGTATTTTAGAATTGACAAATGTAAAACAATTTTTCCACTGTATCCGAATATGATTTATACTCAACCATTCCTAACAAAAATAGAAAGTGTGTAACAAAGAATGCCACCAAATATTGAAAAGTTCATTCATTAAGAGTACCAAAAGCAATTCAGTACTATCAAATTACTTTGCTTTACTATAGTGAGGTCCACGTTATAATGGCAGTGTCTGATTATCAATGGTATTGCTAACCTTGTCTATCATTCAACAAAGCGGATAGCGCTATCTCTTCCTCGCTTTGCTCTGTTGCCAGATCTTCTTTAACAATGTAGAATCAATATTTAATTAACAAAATATTTCATCTTAATTATGAAAATTCATTACGAAATTAATGAAAAATATAATTTCTTGCTTAATAAAATATAATTGATTATTTTAAACGAGAATGAACAGTTAATATTACATCAATAAACCTGTATCAGCTACCGTCTATAGAAGGCATTGACAAGACAGAGGATCGGCAACGTTGTTCTCCTACCTTTCACCACTGCCATTATAACGTGGACCTCACTATAGATGGAAGGATTTTTATATTCAATCAATTAAATAGTTTTGACTTACTTTAAAACTATTCATAGTGTGAATATTATTTTTTTAATAGTTGTATTAAATATTTCTGAATTAAAAGATATTACAAAATCATATTACTCCATTACAACTACATTTGTATGAATTATTTATCTATATTCAATTGAATACTCCTTACATAAGCTGAAAATGAAAATGTGGAGAACTAGAAATAATGAGCTTCTCAAGATATTTACTGTTTTATCAATAACTTCAAAGAACCTGAATGAATTGTTTTGAAATATCTAATGTAAATTGTTTTTAAAGCAGAAGGAAATAAACAATAGCCACATTGGGTTGATCAATTCATACTTTGAGTAAGACCCATTTTAAAATAGCAGTTATTCAACGAATGAGACTGAATGATATGAACGAATTATTGAGTGAAAAATAATACTCGACAAATCAACAAGCAGCAAACATTCTCAAGCGGCAAATGAAATCTATGACGAATTGAATTGGAGTAAATTTATTGATAACGATTCGTTCCATTTATGAAGACTTGAATGAATGATTTGATAAGATCTTCGGCACTCAACTTCATCTACTTCGAACAATAATTGTAGGCCAAATCAATTCTCGTTCAACTGACACTTCAATTTGGTCCAATCTAACAACTTAACTTCTGCAACCCTCTTGAACCGATGATGATTTGCTAATTTTAAAAGTGGGATGTGGGATTTTTATGATGTCTTTTTATTCCTATTCGTTCATATTTCTAAACATTTTTCAAGTTTGAACTCAACCGAGTATGATTTGGTTATCTAGAATGTCAGGAGCCAATCAGAACTATTATAGCTCTTCTTTGGTAGGGATCCAAGTACGTTCTGAAGAATATAATAATAATATCTATAATAATAATAAATAATCTATAATAGACACTTGAAATTATTTTATCAAATCTCTTAGGAATACAATTATAATGTTGTACAATTAAGATGGTACTTGTCACATGTGAAAAACAATTTCTTAAAATATTTATTTAACTATGTAAAAATAAGCTACATTTTACATATTATTCTTTATAATTTCATCGATTTTATAAGAAAAGTGAGAATTTTCAGGCAGTAACTAAACAACATTTACTTGACTTAATGAGAGAAAGCTAGAGCTAACAGGATAAGCAGAGATTTTACAAATATGAAATACTTTTTCTTTTCATTGAATAAATCTTACAACGTACTCTATTACTTTAATACAAAAATTAAATTAAGGATGTGAACAATGTATGTCTTTATTTTTCTATCTTCAAGTTATTGAGCAATTATTTTGTGATATAATGTTAAGTCCTGGAAGTACCTAATAATGAAATACAGTATTTGTTATTTCGATGTTGATATTAGTGAATGTTTCATGAATCAGCAATATCCATTGGGGTCAAATATTCCATGGATAAACCATGAACAGTCTTAAGGTTGACCTACACAGGAGCCGTCCGTCCCTCCGTTTCTCTACTATACATAGTATTTATACTACTACTATCTCTATTATACAGGGAGTTGATTATAGTAGGGAGTAAAAGAAGATCATATTATCTTTATACATAGCTCTCGTCAATTGGATGTGGACGGTCGGACCTCCAATGAAGGTTTAGCCTCAGTTGATAAATTAAAGTTTCAACTTTAATTGGTTATTGGACATAGGCTATGTCACAATTATTATAAATAATCAAAAAGAAGCTTAAAGCATATTTATGAAGATTTTTATATCATTATAATTATTGATCATCATTTAAGTACTAATTGAAATTTATCAAGATCTATATGAAATTTAATTAGTGACACATGCTGCAGCATTTCAATCGATATATTTCAGAATAAGATTAAACACCAATTTTGGTCATTTATTTTTATAGCTAGACCTGTTTTTTATTCCATCTTAGCTAAAATAAGCCTTGAAGATTTTCAATTTGAATTATTGATATCTTGTAATAGCTATACGTCAGATGCCCAGAAGTTATGTAACCCAATCTTCTTACATGATCAATAATAGATTTGGAAGTATATTTTCTTACCTAATGCTAATTTGCTGACAGCAGTTGAAACCATGAGGATATAAGGTTTCAACAATCACTGAACAAAATTAGACAATAAAAAATTGTAAGGAATAAATAATGGAAAAATTCAACCAAAAAGGGTTTTGATCGCTTGATAAAGTTTTAGGCCTAATTAAAATAAAAAACAAGTTCCTTCTGAGCTAGTTTTTGCTCCAAACAAATAACAAAAAAGTTGAAAATCCACTGGAGCCTTCCTGACTTGATTTACTAAATTTTCATATTTCATATGTGAAAGTATTCCATAGAGAGTTCCGTTTGTCAAATATTAGGCTACATTATAGCCTATGAGTCCTATCTTTTGAAGGTAATGGGTCTCTCCATCTTGTATGAAGATCTGTAGAGTATGAAGATACGTAGTGTCTTCCATTTATTGGAACCGTATCTCAAAAGAAATTTTGTTTTTCAATTTATAATTTATACTTTCTAAGTATTAGTGTCGGACCAATTTTCAAGAAGGTTGCTGGAGCTGTGAATCATAAATCCTTTATTTTCATCAATACGAGAATAGGAGAATAAAAAGCGGAGTAGACATTGTTCTATAACATCAACATTATTGTAGGACAAGACTTAAAATTCAAAACTAATGATCCCTGTGTTCAGAAGTTTGAGCATCTTGCTGCAATAAGACACGTATTATAAGAATAATTTTTATAGGCTTAATAATAATAATATGGGTTAACCAAATTTCCTATTTTTTTGATCATATTATAGATAGAGGTTTGTGCTGCATAAAGCCAATCAAGTACCGTACATCACTTTGAATATTTCCAGGTTTAGTGCTTAAGATATTTTCAATGTCAAATTAAGAAGAGTAACAACTGAAACATCAAAAAAATAGGGATGTAATTATTTATTAACCTATACTGAAACCTTGTGTTGTAAAAAGAGATGACCGGTATAACCTCCACTTTTCTTGTTTTCAGACAAATAAGGATTCTAATCAGTTTTAAAATGCAAGTAAAACTGAAATAATAATCAATCGATAGTAGGTACACTAGGTTTTTAATTATAGGTACTTCACAAAAAACTGTCAACTTTTGTTCATTATTCTTATTAGAGAAAATATAATAATTGTAAACATTCAACATGCTTCAAGTTTGAGGTTAATGTAAGGTGTAAGGTAACTTGAAACTCAGACTACTGGTAGGATACCACGTTTTGAGATCAACTTATAATCGCTAATATTTGAACTTATAAATTGTAATTTTTAATTAGATAATAGTAATTTTTAAGAAAAGGTACTCACGTAAGATCTCTTGGGGCAGTGCGTAAGGCGACGTACAACCATTTATAACCTCTTCCGGCAGCCAGATATGCCACAAGGGCCACTAATATAAGCTGAATGACAAACATCCAGCCCATGAAATACCAAACAGTTCCAAAGAAACCACCAAGTAAAATTACACCAATACTAGTCACAACTATCACTTTCAGAAGACGTTTCAAAAATGAGGCTGACTTTCCATTATCGTCTGGTTGAGTTGTAGAGTTCCCTCCACCAGCTGGTAACCCGCTTTCTAGATCGCCGTTCTGAAACAAAATGAATGTCTGTACCATCTAGCGGTGATTGTACGAACTATAAACATTCATAATATATAGAGGGAAATTCAAAATGCCGGAATACTCTACATTATTTTAAGTTAGAATGTAATACATTTTTAGAGGTACATAATTTTCTTGGAATTTATATTATTTTGATTATGAATGAGAATATTTATTTCTTACGATTATGTCACATAACATGAAGAAAAATAATATTATCTCAAAATACAAAACTATAATATTGATAATAATCTATTGAAATAATTGTAGGCAGTAATGTTTTATGTGCACTGTTATCAATATTGAGTTCAATATTGATGTATCCATGGAATTTCGTATTTTCCATTAGAATGATGGTGATAATCAAGAATTCTCACACTTCAATACCCTGGAATGTTCAATTTTTGTTCAAACAAAACAGATGGGCTTATAGATCGTTTCTAATTTGTACTAGTAGTTCTGTGAACAGTAGACCTCACGCAGTATTCTCATCCACAAGTACCAGATGTCAACTGTTTTAAATGTTAAAAACTCAGTTCACGTTTGAATTTGTATTCATATGATATAATTCATCCAGTTCCGTGATTATCTTTCTATCTGATGAAAATTATTTTTTTAGAATCAAAAATATTATAATTTCTCCAGCATTATTTAGTTCATTTGATTATTTTTAATCACCTATTAAATTAGTTTTTTCGAATGTGAGAATATTGATACTGATGGACACGCATAATAATACCATGACTGCAAAACAAAATATTGAAACCAAAGACCTTTAAGCTGCGATAAGACCAAATTTATTAACAAAATGTTAATAACTCAATCCTTATAGATTATATTAGATTGAACATAACTTATCATACACATGATGAACATGTGTGTTTGTCAACTTGCGTTCAATCTAATAGAATCTATAAGGATTAAGTTATTAACATTTTGTTAATAACTATTAAGTTATTAACATTTTGTTAATAACTTTTGTGTAAACCCAGCTTAAAGATGCATACCTCTTCAAGGTCTTTGATTGAAACTATAGACCTTATACAAATACACTAATAGACTGGCTTCTCCACACATCTCTGTAATCACTTGTCAGCTGATTTATGATGAATAATTCTATAGTCTGATTTTTACTCTAATATTGGCGTATGAAGGAGGCTCCTTTTTCCTTTTATATTATCCTTGAAATGCAAAATTTCCAAAAACCTTGTATATACTTTGTATTGTACGTCGACGCGCAATTTAAAAAGGAACATGCCTGTCAAATTTCATAAAAATCTATTACCGCGTTTCGCCGTAAATGTGCAACATATAAATAAATAAACATATAAACATTTAAACATTAAGAGAAATGCCAAACCGTCGACTTAAATCTTAGACCTCAATCTTCGTTCGGTCAATTATTGAGGAAAATTGATCAGAATATAGTCATTGATTCAAATTGCTTTCGTTGAAATTTTATCGTAAATTAAGTAAAGGTATGTGTATTGATTTCAATTTTTTCAGATTGATTTCTAAAATGATGCAGATTTGAAGCCTAGCGAGAGACTCCCCAAGTTTATAGACATTTTTCACAAGTTTCATCAAACACCTATAGCTACATACTATTGAAAACTAAAAATCTATATAAGTAAGTTAGTTTTCTATATTCATTGAGCTACAAATAAGCTGATGTTGTTGATGTTTTATGTCTGTATTGACTTTCTCCCCTAACAATCCTCTACGTGTATAGGGCAAATTTTGTTTGCAACAGGAAAACTGTCACTTATTACTGAACGAATTTTGTTCTCGACTGTCAACCGGTTTGAAATCATGTTGAAATATTTGTGGCTTTGGTTCATACATGGAACCACAAGTAACTTTGGTTGACATGTGGACTGGAAACTGGCCAAACAAAAATAATAAATAATTAATGTTCAAGTTGAGATGATCAGACTCTGATTAATGTTATATGACTGAGAAATAGGTATATACATATACGGTAGACAGAAAGATGTGAATTAACTCACATTTATCATGGGTCCCTTATGATAAAACTCTCTGAAGAACCTTCATCTACTTTATTAGTACTGGATTTTGCAAATCAAGAGCTTCTATATTGGATTTGTTTGCAATATATGAGGGATGGATATGGTAGCAGGCATATAATAAGAGAGGTAGATTTGACATGTCATGGTTCTTTACTCTTTTTAACTATAGTGTATTGCAGGTATTACTTGAGATTAAAATGTTAAAATATCAAATTCACTATATATCAATATAATACTTTCTTATTTCGTAAATGATCGACAAATTTATCTCCCTACTGTATTATTACCAACCATTAATATATTCCATTACCCTTATAATAATATTATATTATTATTATAAACATATTATGTTTTATATTGGACTGTTATGCTCTCAAAATTCATTAATTTATTCATTTATTTCTGAATCCGCTACAGTGAAATGAAAACTCTTTTGAATACAGGTGTATTGCATTTTTTGGATTAAGGTCAATCAGATCAGCAGATGCTCATTTTTCAAAACTCAGTGCCTCTCATTCTTAAACGCTCTCGTCAAGACATGGGATACAATGAATCTACTTCGATGATTTTCCTTTCCACCAATTTTATGATCCTTTATGTCCTCTATAAGCTCTAATGTTGTTTGTGCGTGCCTTTCATCATCATTTCTTCTACCTTTGAACTCTTTTTGTTACAATATGGAAGAAGTGTGAACACGCTACCAGGTGAATTATTGATGCCAAAGCGATGAAAAGAAAAATGATATTCTTTGTTATGATAGGCTATGTGTGGAAATTTTCATTTATCGATCAATCCTGATGAACTGCGCTCCTTTGAATTTTTTCACATCATCCTTATGTATTATTAATCTTAGATTGGAATAATATTGAATCAATTTATCACATTTCAGGAGAGAACAAACAATTTTCCATCGATCAACATTTCATTGAATTAGAAATGCTTTTAACAGTGAACTTGGCTGAACCCAATGAGTAAATGGTTTGTTCAAATTTGTTACCGCATTGTTCAGTAATAACGTACTTCATCTTACACGAAAGCCCAAGCAGTTTTCTGAAGAAGCAAGATATTGATAATTCGTTTTCACTTACTTTTAAATTTCCAACCCAATTAATTTGTTTTTAAAAGAATAAATGAAAATTAACTGCACATTAAGACCACTTACCTCTATTTTTTACAAACTGTATCTAATGGTCCAGTATATAAGTTCACAGTGATTGTCATCAGTTTTTAAAAGTATCTAAATATTTTATAAAGATTAATATAGTACTTGAATATACAGCAGATTAACAGATTTTGTAATCAGATTAAGTTCTAAAGATACAATGTAGGGCAGTAGAGCTGAGCTTTCTGCAATTGTGTATACGAATATAGTTTTTATAGTTCTATAAGAATCTTATATTCTTTAAACTTTTACTGCTACTTCAAGAATAACGCTCAACACAATCCAATAAGCTTTGAGTGGATTATTAACACATGAGAAAATTATATGAGAAATCCATAATTATCTTTTTATCTATGAAATTGAATCCTATTGAACAGAATCATGCTTATTGATAGGGGTGTGAATGAAGACGGATAAACAATCATTTTAAGAAGATGGTGAAAAATTAGAGACTTATTATGTACCGGTATACCGTACTTACTGTCACTAATATTTATGTTATTACACGTTTTCCAAAATATTTGGATCAATTAAATCTTGAATTTAGCCTCCGGTCTACCAGACTCTTCAATGTCTAGAAGTCCTTTGAGGTTCAGCTGAAGTAAAGTAGGAAGTGGGAAACTTGATCACAGACAACGGATGAATTGCAATCGAGTGAAGTGCGGCTTTAAATGGCAGCCATTCGCCATTCACCATTCATTGAAGAGTGAGCAGTGAACAGTCGATCAACAATGAAAGCACCTACTGAACTTGACCCACATCTTCGCTTCTGCATTTAATTTCTCAGCTCAGCAAGGAGATCCACACTGTAATACCTTGGATAATAATATGTTGAGCGCGAACCGGAATAAATCGCAAGTCAATGAACATATCGAATATATTTCTTGCCTTTTGATTATTCATCGAAAAAAACATTGTCGTTATCACGATATTTGGAGGTTTGAGGCTACCGTATATTTGATTGCTGAAATCTCATTTTAGGCTTATTCCATCATGGAGGTCACTTAGTACACTCAGTGTCGAAATTCAATGAACTCTAGTTCTGTAGAACTGGTACATTAACATCTCCTGAATTGCCCATAATAAAATTAAATGAATTTTTGAAATATAGTGTTGGATATCTATGTGATAACATGTGACATGAGTAGGTTTGACTGAATAATTAAAATAAGTTGTCTGCTGAATTAATTTCTTCAGAACCCTTCAAATGAGGCAGAAATAAGATGAATTTAAAATTATGAAAATTAACTACGATGAGTACCTACATATTTTTTAAAATTTTTGATATTAATAAAAATGACAGGGGTTATAGTTTTATGATGGTAGTTTGTAGGGTTGTAGTTTTTGATTACGGTATGATAGATTTTATTTAGCTGGGCTACATGTTTTATGAGTTTGAAAATCCTAAAATCTTTCGCCAAATATAAAAGCGAGGCTCGGATTTAAAAATTCTGATCAAATTTATAAAACTGAGTTTTAATTATTGAGCAATGATTTGTCTGATTTGAGTAATGAGTGAAACTGAATGTGTTATTGCATAGCATTTAACACGGTTTCTGTATTTTTTTTTGTGAAAAACTGTGTTCAGGTTTCAGATTGTGCACCACTCTTCAACTGTATGAAGTGGTCAGATAACCTTAACATTGCAGAGAGTTTATTAGCTTTGGCTTATGTTTAGTATGCAGATCATGAACTACATTATCCGTTCACTAAGTAAAAGAAAGCATTCTACGACCTACACACTGTACAAAATAAATACAAAATGCACTCTGCATTGGTAAACTTATTTAGTGTGATGACTTTTTCCAATTTAGTTGGAACTTTTGTGATCCCATATTTAATCTGTTGAGTTTGTATGGTCAACTGCCTTCACTAATCATGTTATTCAATTATTAGGCCCGGTTGCACAAAAGACTGTTATTAGATTCTAATCATGATTAAAAAGTAAATATCAAGAGAACCAATCAGGGAAGCCTATTCAGAGAAGCCTTCTCTTATTGGTTTTCGTAGCAATTAAACAGGCGTTTGTGCAACTGGGACATAATCACTTAAATTGAAAATTTATAGCCTGAAATTTATCTAGAAGGCAGAGTACATAACTCATTTTCTGATTGCATTACCAAGTAGTTTAAAAATTCACTGTTATATTATGCATACAAAACATGATGTATAATACGTGTGGTATATTTTATTTAGGTTTTGATTATTATAAAATTTTAATGATACAGCTCCTAGGATTAGTTTAAGATTGAGTTGTAATTAAAGTATCTAGTTGAGATGCAGATTATGTGATCAAAGGCAAAAGATTATCTTACCTAATATGAGGAAAACACTGGCTTTATAGACTTCATAGGTGTAAGTGCATATCGATAGAATAATCTTTGGTGTCAATATCTGAGAGGAGTGGTTTCATAACACACATCGAACTAGAAATTCACAAAAAAGTGTTTATCTGTGCGTCATAATAAAAGAGCCTTAACATAATAGTTTCAACTTGCCAGTGAATATTAATTTCATTGGTTTAAAAAATTATAGAACTTAAACGTTGTTCTCAAGCAGATTTCAAGTTTTTGTAGTGAGCACCTATTTTTAGCAGAGTTATGTGCATATACTCTAGTGACGCATTAAAGTAATAATTGCTTTTACTCGTGTTTGGATTTAAGTTATTTGAGACAAATGTAATTTGAATGGCGTGGTAGTTTCAGGAATGGGTCGTGAGTCCTAAAAAATAATTACCATTGTTATAATACAATGATTATTATTATAAGTAGCCTATTGGTAAGATATTTGGAAAATTCACTACGTTACCTGTATAGTAACACCTCGCTCTAATTGTAACGATGCAAAACACTTCAGTACAATAATTTTCATTATGAATCTTGGTTTTGAAGACTGTGTGGATAATATTCTACCATCTTTCTCATTTGGAATCTTGCGTTCACCAAAAGTACTTCTTTGTAAAATAGATACAAAAATACTATATCCAAAGCCTTTCATGACAATAAAAATTGAAATTCGATTATAGAATTCTAAAAAAATCAATGTAGGCTATATATATTTGGTGAAACAAATATAGGTAAATTTTGCAAAAGAAGAATATTGCCAATAATATTAAAATCTCAATATTACATTTATTCACTCGCATACACTTGACTTGATTTTTTTTTAATTTATTTATTATGAACATGAAAATATAATTATTATGTATTATAAATCATCAAAGGGATCACCTCATCTAATTAGATCAGTACATCTAATTTTCATGTAGTTTTCTTTAGAAAAAATAATGTCTTCTATTAACCAAATTGATCTTCAAACAGAGGAGCTCGAAAGAAATGAAACTACTTATTTTATCGATAGAGATTTATATTCATATTTAAATATTTAAAAAAATATCTGCCAAAACTATATAGACTTATTTCAAATCTTCCAGAATCATAACATTTTTCAGGGTTCTGAAAATGCTGGCAATATACACAGGATTAAATACTATGAACCAATCGATTTAAATATTACCTTATTGGAACATGTCTCTATTACATTACATTGTCTCTTGATGTAACATTATTCGCTGATCTATACGCAATCTGAGTAATGATTAATTGCGTCGCTATATCAATCATATAGGTAGGTAGTAATATGGAGACGAGAGATATATCAATCTTCTTTGACTCAATTTATTACGTATCATTTTTCTCCTTAGAACAATAAGCCTCACGAGGTGAGTATGGTAGGTCTAGGATAGCATGGATGGTGAAGGTATGCAACAACAAGACTCAATTGAACTGGCTCTCGAAAAGAGAAAGTACAGTAGAAAATGATAATCAGAATTCAGGATTTTTCAATAGGTCGATAGATAATGAAAATTATTCGAAGTTGGACAACCTTTCAAGCAACACAGAAAATTCATTGAAGATGAGTTGTTTCGTCTTTCATATTCAGTCAAGATCGAATATATATATTTAGCGTGAAGGTCAATCACCAACAGCATTAATCTCATAACAATTAGTGTGATCTATTGTTTTCTTCCGTTTATTTTCTAGTAATTAGGAAGATTTCTACCTTCTTCGTTTTTATTCCTCATATAATAAACTTATTTTTTAATAAATAAAATGTTCGCCTTTTGTTAGCCAGCCAAAAAGCACAAGACAGTCAATTGTTATAATGTCTGTTGTAATGTAAAAGGGGAGTAATAGTGCAGACGTCTATGACATTAGTCCTAGGATGCTTAAACTCAGTCTTGATTATATTATAGATCCTCTTACACACTTAGTTAATAGTTCAATCCTTGAAGGTGTTTTTCCACAAAGCTTGAAGATGAATAAAGTTTTGCCCACATATAAAAAAGGCTGTAGATCAGATTATAATAACTTTAGACCTATTAACATAACCACTACTGTTTCAAAAGTACTTGAAAAGGCTCTAAATGATCAAATTGTCGATTACTTCGAAAGAAACAATCTTTTCAACAATTCTCAGTTTGGATATAGGACTGGGAGAAATACGGTTAGAGCTGCAATTGATCTATACAGGGATTGTCTGAATTCTTTGGAAAACAAGAAATTTACTCAGACTAAATTGTTTGACCTGTCAAAAGCATTTGACACTGTATCGCACAAATTGTTGCTAGATAAGCTTGCATTTTATGGCTTCCAGGAAAGATCTTTGAGACTGGTAGAATCTTATTTGGGGGATCGATTCCAGAAGGTTGTTTTTGAGGAATCTGAGTCACAGTATCTACCTGTCTCCCATGGTGTGCCTCAGGGTTCTATTTTAGGGCCTATTTTGTTCATCGTCTATATAAATGATCTACCAACAATTGTAAACCCTCCAGTCAAAAGCTATTTGTTTGCGGATGTTCTGTGTGTTTTTCTGAGCTTTCCCACAGTAGTTTCATTGAGTCAAGCTTCCCAGGACTTGGCTGATTCGATCGAAAGCTGGTGTAATTCAAATTTATTATGTGTAAACTCTGATAAAGTTCAGAACTTGACTATCAGTTATAATAGAAGACTGACCATGAATGAGGAGAAAGAGGCAAAGTTTCTGGGCTTCACACTTGACACTTGCCTTAGTTGGTCCCAGCATATTGACATTGTTGCTAGCAAGCTGAATAAGGGAGTCTTCTTAATTAGAAAACTGAGGTCATATGTCAGTTTGGATGTTTTAAAGGTGATTTATTATGCTCACATCCATTCTCATCTGTCATATGGCACCATACTTTGGGGTTCCAGAGCTTACAGTGGTAGACTTTTTAGAATACAGAGGAAGGCTATCAGACTGATTTGTGGGCTTTCTAAGCGAGCACAGTGTGATGAGCATTTTAAAATTCTGGGAATATTGACCTTCAATATTTGTTCAACAGAGCCTTATTTATGTTAAGGAGAATTTGGAGAAGTTTGTGGAGCAGGGGGTAGTTCATAGCCATAACACTAGAAATAGGGGTAATTTGACTACTTATCGGTATACCTATTCTAGTACACAAAAAACATTTTTATTTTTATCAATAAAATTGTTTAATTCACTTCCTGAAGATCTTAGAAATATGGAGAAAGGAACTTTTAAAATTCATATGAAACGTTTCTTAGCAGCTAACCCTTTAAACAAGATTGAAGATTTTTATACATTAGCTAGGAATAAGTTGAAAATCAGGTGACATATTATCATAGGGTACTGATAGTGTAACTTACTGATGTAATATATTTTTATTTTGTATATGTTGTATATATTTGACACTTGTATTGTATCTGATGACCTCAGATATTGCTGCAATAAAGATTCTATTCTATTCTAATAGGTAGTCTACATTAAAACAGTCATTTGAAGATTTGAACAAAACAAAACTGTCATTCTGAAGTAGTATAGACTGGAAAATGAAACATCAGTGAATCAAAGTGGAATATTATACTTTTTTGAAAACGTTTAGTAGAAAACAAACAAATAAGCATATTTATTATAATTTATTATCACATCCAAGAGGAATGTTCAGATATTGTTCGAGAAAAACGTACTATAAATCCCCGTAATACCTTTACTATACCAAAACCTAACATAATGTATTTTTCAAACTATGCTACAAAATTCAGCTTGTCCTTCGCAGTGAATGGAAAACAAAACAAAGTGATCATAAAAATATAGTTACCGTATACCAGTTCGTGATTTGATGGTGGAACTATTATGAATGCTCTATCAACAAGTTTTATTATGCAGATACAAGGAAATGAGTAGAAACAAAACAAAAAACAACGAAAATCTCAGTATCTCACAATGAAAATAGAGAAGAGTCTTCTCTATAGATAATTTTATGGATGTGCTAATGTAAGACCATTCTTCGTTCCTCCAGTAGTAGCTTGGATTTTATGATGTTGCAGATTTGCTATTATCACAAGCTAATTACTGATATGCACATTATTATTGGTCTTCCTGTCATCTGCTAATTATAAAAGTGTATTTCCAAACTATTCTGTATGATTCATCTTGGAGCTCCAAAATATTTTTGAAATGGTTGTTTGATTTTTCATTAAGGCAAGAGTGGTAAAAGTTGTTGAAAAATTGGCAAATAAGACACTCAGAACAAACAGGTAGAGTGGTTTACCTAACATTCAGAAAAATACTATTTCAAGCCGTTACAAAAACAACGTTCGAATACTCCCTCCAAACCCATTAGAAGTTTCTGCGTTTGATTTACTTACTAGAATTATTTATTTTCATTTCTCATTGCTCCTGTACCACCAAAAATGTATTCACACAAAGGAATTGAATGTGGGTTGAAGGTTAAATGGAAATTGAAAGCTGCGTGGGAGTACAATATGAAAAGGAAATCTTATAGATTTAAAGCAGGAAGTGAGAATAAGAAACAATATTTTGAGTGTCTTCTTGCATAAATTTTTAGACCAATATTAAAATTTACCGCATGTAGATTATTATATACCTATGCATATTGAGACCTATATTATTCATTGAAAAAAGGAATGACTTCACGGTGTATTATAATATTACTGTAATTTTAATGACAAATTTATTATTTGTACATCGTACAAAATGGAAGACATTGACAGTTTTCATGACTTTTTGTGTAATATTATTTTTTGCTATTAGTTAAAGCTTTCAAATTCCAAAGCGGATCCTGAAACCGATGAACTTTACTGAATAAGCAAGCTATTAACGACTCGATAATGAAGATTCAAGGTCAATGCCATGTTTGTCTTCTATACAACGGTTTTCGAAAATTTGAAGAAGCATCAGTTGAAATGAGACGAATCGATGAGTAAATACAGTTTCAACTTCCTTTGTATTGTGTCAACAGTGATATAACCTTTAAATGAACTGTTGAGTGTTGAACAACTTTGAAAATGTAAAATGAAAATAAAAATTTGATTTACGCACCTACTTCTTCAAAGTGCTGAATTAAATCTTATTTTATTTTTTATAAAATATATTCAAAACTGGAAAATGTATTACTGTGTACTATAAGGTGTTCAGGTTGGAATCTTGGATGGCCAAAAATGTAAAAATGTAAAATAAAAATAAAAATTTGATTTACGCACCTACTTCTTCAAAGTGCTGAATTAAATCTTATTCTATTTTTTATAAAATATATTCAAAACTGGAAAATGTATAGCTTAGATAATCAGTCACACTTCCTAGTTTCTATTCTGAATTTGTGTATGAAATGAGCCAATGCTTATAAGGTCTCTTCAAATTTAGCTACGCTGAAATACGTCCTATCTACAAATGCTAAATTCAAGCTACGAATCTGTCACGTTCACATCAGCGTAGCGTAGCTTTCTATATTGGCAGATTGAACGGCTACGTCTTCCACTAAAGACGTATTTCAGCGTAGCGTAGCTAAGTGTTAAGAGACCCTTATTCTCATCCAGATACAAACAAGTTTCCTATAGCTAGCGAGGAAAATTACTCACACTTGGTCTACTGGGAAACTACCTTCTCTTTGTACTTTCCATACTTTTGTCCAGATGGAAAAAACTCATAAAACTATAACTGCCTATACGGTACACAATTTCTCAATTTTTCAAAGAAAAATACATTGATGCATTCATCATTTAATTATATCCATTATTTGTGAAATGAAAGATTGATCACTATATTTATATCCATTTTTAAGGTAGGCTATAATTTATAAGGAATAATGTGAATTATGTGGGAGGGGAGTTTGAAATACAGTAATTTAAAATTAGCTTCTCCGGTACGGTATCTTCCTCTTAGTTTTCTTCTACAACCACTCCCCTTTGTCTTACACTACTCATTATCAGAATTCTTCAATTCTTTCCCCCTCTTTACCCTCTCATTATCAAATGACCCATCAACAATATTTCTTTACTTCTTCCACCTCTTCGTAGAAATTCTACTCTTGCTGTTATTTTCTTATTATTGTTAATTTTTTCTTCTTCTTCACCTTTTTCTTCCTCTTCCTCTTTCTCTTATACTCCAATTCTTCCTCCTCCTCCTCCTCCTCCTCCTCCTCCCCTCCTCCTCCTCCTCCTCCTCCTCCTCCTCCTCCTCCTCCTCCTCCTCCTTCTTCTTCTTCTTCTTCTTCTTCTCTTCTTCTTCTTCTTCTTCTCCTCCTCCTCCTCCTCCTCCTCCTTCTTCTTCTTCTTCTTCTTCTTCTTCTTCTCCTCCTTCTTCTCCTCCTCCTCCTCCTCCTCCTCCTCCTCCTACTCCTCCTCCTCCTCCTCCTCCTCATCCTCCTCCTCCTACTCCTCCTCCTACTCCTCCTCCTACTCCTCCTCCTACTCCTCCTCCTACTCCTCCTCCTACTCCTCCTCCTACTCCTCCTCCTACTCCTCCTCCTACTCCTCCTCCTCCTCCTCCTCCTCTTCTACTCATACTCCACCACCACCTCCTCCTGCTTCACCTCCTCCTCTTCCACAATCTCCTCCTTAACCTACACCAATATTTAAGTAAAATTGAGAACACATATAGAACTACAGAATTGAACACAAATCCGGAATAGGTCACTGAAATCACTGTTACAGTTGCGTTAGTTGGTGTCTATAATACAATCATTCATATATTATTGTGAATAGACTGAATATCAGCTCGTCGGAGTGTTTATTATATCGGTGCCGTTCGACCATCGTTATAACGGTGCAGAACAGCTGTGTGTGCTAATTTCACTTATTGTCAGTTGAGAACCGGCGTGCCAGTTGCTATAGGCCGGTGCAAGGCAGCAGTTGCACTGTTCGGTACCTCGATACCTCATTACTCTCGGTACAAGTATGACCGAGTACCGCTAATCGACAAGTAGGTGCCCATGCGCCATCGATTCCGTTGCAATGCAATGCTATATTGTCGCCACAAGTACTACCATAGACCATAGATAAATGCCTCTATTGTGCTCCGTATATGGGCCACGGTCAATCATTTTCTTATCAAAAAAATATTTTGTCAGAATTGACACATATTGCTAAACGATCCAATTGCCAATTTATCATAAATTCGAAAGCTACATGTGTGGGCACTGTGTATATTACATGTTTCACGCTTCATTCATCCAAGCTGTGTATTGTTCTCAAAAATAATCAATGATCAGAATCTCTTAATAGAATGAATTTGGACTTATTTCGATACTCTGAGAGTTTTATAATATTATTAGCTGAAGAGATATGAGCTATTCTACCTGTTGCCAATGCAAATGAGACGACGTGTGTTTGTTTCTATAGAGAGACGACCAGAGACATGAATACATTCTTTTCTGTAATGCAGTCAAACGTGGCAAATGGAAATAAGTAGTAAAAAGTATGCAAAACTTGTTTTCAATAGTACGTAGGCTAGTTTTGTTGCATAATTTTTACCTCTCACATACTGCCGTACCCAGTGACTGAAGTCATACCGAGAGTGAGAATAAGCACCCTGTTCAAAAATCTACTCTATTCATCTATATTATATAAAATATAACTCACATCAATTTTGAGTAATATATATGTTACATTTTACTTAACAATAATAAAGGCCTATCTGCACAGCTCTAGAGTTTGAGAGACATTATACTTTCGATTAGAATCAATACGTCAATTGAGTGAAAAAGGATAGAGGATTTCTAGAAAAAGGATTTCTAAATTCCAGGATTCAAGGAAAAGGATTTCTAAATTCCAAAGGATAGAAATTTCTGTAGTTTATAGACTATATTAAAACTACGGCATCAAATTTATAAATGTATAAGCTTATATGAGAGATCTTCCAGAAAAATCTAGCACGTTTTTTTCCTTCCTAATAATATTCTTATTTATCATCTCTATCTGCTGTAAGCTGTTAGACAAGTTCACAATATGCAATTGACTAAACGGTTGTCTATTCTCTATTATTTATTCATTTCGTCTAGTCTGGATTGAGAATACGGTACGATATTCAAATTACTCAACTTTATATAACTTAACTAATACGGTAACTACCGTATATTTTCCGCAAACTCGAACTCACTTCAACATAGCATTTGAACTTCAAATAACCTGTTCAGTTGGTAAGCGCTGTTCAGTCCACGTGTATGTCTTCTATATTGCTTCTTTTGTTATGTGAATGACAATCCAAAATATCCTTTGGCACGAAATAGAGAATCTGCATTATTCATACTTCGTAATCATCATCACGTGGATGCTGCTATGAGAATTCCTTCCAAAATAAACTAGGTACCGGTACCTATACTATTTGTCTCTGATGTTTTACACAGTGCTATTCGGCGTATGAAGTGTTTGAAATAGGCCTACCATTACTATGCTTATACGTATATAGAGGAGCCTATATCATCATAGGAGAGAGAGAGAGAGCCATGATATTAGGCCCTACCCTACACACGTGGTGCATCGTAATCTGCATAGCGGTATGTAATTTGATGAAGTTGATCATTATTATGACAAAAAGGAATTAGAGATACAGGAAGCCACTCGATCTAAACCTACGTACTTGATATTTTTGTTTGATAGTAGAAAATACGTACGGTATCAAGAATGAATAGATGAGGAAAACTCGTTATGCACAGATTCGATTTTTATTATGGAAATAGAATAATATTGGTTGTTTTCCTCCATATTATTTTACTATAGGCTTACCTGCAGAATTGAAAATAATAAATTTGAAAATACCGTATCACTATCTTCTGTAGGTTACGGATTATCTACTTATGAGAAGTAATATCTAAACAATTTTTTTTTCAAATAAAATCAATACACAATTCATTTAGTGTTCATCGAACAACTAAGTTACCGAAACACGTAGAAATGTTCGTCGCTTTCAAATTTAAATAGGGTATTTCGATAATATCATAATTCACACCTATTTTATCCAAGGAGAGAGAATATACAACACTATCTTTCTCTCTATTTCCACGTTTCCAGTACAAATTTTTTCTCAATACTGGAAGAGTCTCTTCATTTTGATAGACAAGAAGTCTATCCTATTTTTTTACCTATACAGAAATTGAAGCTATTATACTATCATTACCAAATTGCCAAGGTAAAAGGGTTGATCAAACTGATAAGTAGTGTTCTCTTTGATGGTTTGAAGGTGAATGACCGAATTTAAAATAATTTTTCCATTTTTATCCAAATGATACAGCCGTGACCAAACGAGTTGAATGTACAAACGCGAAACGAGTATTGTAGGCCTATATATATTGAGAAATATGACTTTCAGTTCTGAGGTTAGGCCTACCACCTATTCAAGAAGTAATACACAGTACACATTGCGTTACATCATATAGGAAAACCCGAACATAATCAAAGAATTAAATGGAGAAAATGCAAACTGTTTACGTGTAGGTACTCAACATGCTGGATGTATGGAAATGTTTATTAGCCTGAAAATGTTGAATCATTATAATTGAATTTTAGAAAAAACTTATATGGGCTACTTTTGTTCAAATTAATAAAAACAATATGAAAACTTGTAGTACCCTTTATTATCAAAAACTTTGAAATATTTCAACGACTAGTTCGACCATAGCTTAGGTCATTTTCAAGTTTTCAAGTTTTCATGTTTCGAGTTGAAAATGACCTAAGTTATGGTCGAACTAGTCGTTGAAATATTTTTAAGTTTTTTTTAATAAAGGGCACTACAAGTTTTCATAATGTTTTTATTAATTTGAATTTTAGAGTTTGAATAAAAATCTCATTGATTGTAAAATTGAAATAAAACCCGCTTCTAGTAGAGATACAATAATAATAATAATCTAGTAGGGAGAATAATAATAATTATTGCTTCAACGGACTACACCATCTAGAATATAAGGCTCTATTGATATATTAATTTTTTCCAACCATCTATATAGCTGATTGGGATGATTGTTAATTGATTTATCTCGTCAAATTCATGAAGTTATTATTATTTATTATCGACCATGTTTCCCAAACATTACATTGGGGAGACTTGATTGGAGAGAGAAGTTCTTATATTCGCTTATCTCTGGTCATACGGTGTGGTGCCAACAACCTTCGGTTCTCTGCACCAACTACACAAACAGAAGTCCAATCAATCAATATAAAGAACAAGGAAGGACTCAATATAAAATTAAGAAGTCTATATAAAAACCATCGATATGTAAAAACATTTTGAACATTTCTATATTTTTTAATATTTTAATGGTTTTCTTCGCTTCATATAAAATTGTTGTACTTTGAAGCGATAATTGAACAATTTAAATAACTTACTGAACAACTTCTTCAACCAACACCCCTATAATAATCTACCTCTAGCTACTTGATAATATCCTATGAAGTTTAATAAAATGAAAAACCTACATTTTTTTATTTTTGTTCATAAAAGGCAGGTCTAATCAACACCAATTTGCTCCACAATAATTTAACAGTAATAAGTAGGCTACACACGCGATTTATATGACGCACCAGAGAGAGGAATTACTATAATAAATCTATTTGCACTATGACTCTGCTTCATGCGAATGTAGCATAGGCGCTTGTGTCTAATTCTAGAAAAAATCAATTGTTTGAATAACATAGCCTATTGTAGTGTTGGAAGGTGAGTCGAAAATCTTGTTCATTGTTTGATGATCACACAAATAAATAAGTTAACTACAGTAGTAGGACTACGGTAGTGTTTGAATAATGATGAAAACATGTTCGTGCTGAGTGTTTGAACATATTCGACATATAATTATAATACTATATTTAATATGATTATAGGCTATATTATTTAATCTGAATCTGATTATGGGCTATTTCAGCCCATGATCTCTAATCTGAATAATAAATCGCATTCGTGCAAATAATTTTAGTTTGAATGGATTGATTAAATTTGGCTTCTCATTAAATTGGAATATAGATAGAATATATTTAACCCGTTCAATTTGCTTGTTATTATTGGTTAATCTAGTATCTGAAATATTTTCTGAACTCAGAATAATTATTCGAAAAGGAGATAGTTTGATAGCCTTATATTATCTGGGCACTATGGAACATGGTTATTTATAGATTTACAATGAGTATTCATTGTAAATCTTGAGAATAACAGGGCCTCAATAATAAAGTATTGTCAATAATAATTATTTCTCAATGTGTCCTCCAAGATTGTCATGTTATTGTTTGTGAGTTTCTGAGTTAGGTACCTCCTTCCTTGATATTCTTTATTCAACTTTAATAGTTGTTCGAAAAGTTCCTTCTTGCTCCTTCGGAGCACTAATCCATTCCAAACAAAGTGACTTCGCCATTCAAAAACCAAATGTATCAGCTATTATATTCACATTATGGTTCATTAAAGAGAGGTTCTCAATTGTTGATCTCTCACTCCCAACAACCTTCATTGCCAAATTACATCCAGGAGCTCATATATATGCTTCAATGATGCATTGTAATGTTTTTATTACTGAGACATTTCCTTGCTTTTTCATAATAAATCAATACATATAGAAACACTACATTCGAGAACCAGTTAACATTTGAGAACCATACTCTTGTATGGTTGGAGACATCGATTTCCTTCGATTAAATATTAAATAAATTTTTTTTCCTTCAAATAAGTAATACATGATGTATAGATTAATATATTTTTTTAGAAAATCAGCTCAAGACTCATGCTTATTTTATATTCAGTTTTCATATTTTATTAGTGCAATAGATTTCAGTTTTATTGTTAGGTAGGTACCGGTTGATTCTCGGTTCTTCTATTTCAAATCGAACTACTTATACCAAAGAAATGGTAGGTATGACCTATTGTGAATTATTATTTTAATTACAACTTATTTTAGTGTTAATAAATTACATCCTAGAAAGAACCATTCTTTACACTGGAAATAGGCTTTTGGTTATTTAAAAAAATAAAATTATTTTTCTAAACATGAATTCGGTGATGAGGAGTTTGAATTGGAAGTAATTATCGGTAAAGTTACTGTATAAAGAGAAATATACATATATATGCTATAGTGAGGTCCACGTTATAATGACAGTATTTGATCAACTTTGGTTTTGCTATCCTTGTCTATCATTCGACAAAGTCGGTGGTACTATCCTTTTATAGGTCCACAACGATGCCAATTATGTTTTTTGTAGTTTAGAAATATAATTAATTAATGCAGAGATTCAGCATCGCTATTCTTCTATCTTTATCCACTGCCATTATAACATGGACCTCACTATAGTAATTGTAAGAGTGATAAGGGTTTTGAATAGTGTACCATCACTATTAGCTATTTTTAATTTCGATTGAGACTGGACTCATGGTTTGAGATTGGTTAATATAAGTTACATGGAAAAAATACATTTGAAGGAATTAATTGCTATTACTGAAAGACTGTCTACCTACCACCATTATATTCAAGGATATCTCATGTGCTGTAACACATTAGAAGAAGAATTTTTTGAAATAAACTTATGCAAGTTAGACTAGTACGGGAAGAAGTTAATCGTTTATTTGTTTCAGGGTTTTAAAACGTTTCGTGCAGCAAATACTCGCATCCGCTTCACATTTTTTCTTCAACTGCGATTACGATAATTGGCAATTGGAATTATTCAAATTCTACTGAGTTTTCTTACAAAACTCTGAATCCAACAAATTCTCGTCTATTTGAACTAATTTTATGTCAACAGAATTTAAAATGATGTGTTTCCCAATAATCTACCGTTTATAGTTTTAAAATTATAGCATATAATAACATTTGTATACCTAGATAGTTTTGTTATCCGTTCTATCTTCATCATAGAAATGAATCTTAATATACGTATTCCAAAAGTTTTTTTAGAACCAAATTATTTGCTATGAATCCAGTAGTTATTCTTGAAAGTTCCGGTAGCGAATGAGAACAGAGAATTTTAATTTTGTCAAATGGAATTATAGGCAGTTCCAACCCTCATATATTTGCTAAACTCAGTTCACTATCTATCTCATTTAGGCTTAATGATGGCTTCAAATGACTATAATCTTTCTCTTATTCGAAAATTAAAACTGTCGCTGTTTCTTATTATTTAGAGTACATCTATACTGTATTTTTATTGTATTGTTAGGGTTTGTTTGTTGAAGTATATTTTTTTCATTTCAGTATTTTATTTTCAATACCAAAACAATATTGAATAGACTTATTCACGCTACAAACTTAACAAAACAATATTCTCGAAGTCGTCATGTAGAAGAGGTATCGATGTGAATAATGACTAATGGGGAAATGAAAATAAATGTGAAATGAGAAAAAGGGTAGTAGACAGGAATTCGTGTAAACATTTACATCAAGAAAACTTAGTACCGTACCAAATCTAATTATGTTGGGTAGGCTACGGTACCACACAATCTACATAGTATATTTTTCATGTGTTATCTTTAAATAGCCGAGACACTACATAAAATGAGTACTATTCATTTTTTATTTTTAATGTTATGATACCAAGCTTATTTGTGAAACAAAGTTTTTTATCGATAGGTTTTTTGAAAAGGCTGAAAATCTTCCCATTATAATAATTATCACAGAGCAATCGAAGCATGAACACAAACAAGATGCAGTTTTTATTCTTACAATGCATAATATTGATCTTTGGCTTTGAATGTTTTGTGTATTCAGAGAACAAGAGACCGCTCACTTGTTTCAATAAATTGATAAATAAATTCCCACGTTCAACGACCTAAATAAAAAAAGAACGATATTTTACATCGTATAATATAGAAATTAGTATTCGTCACACAGCACTCATCCATTTGGTCTTCCAAAGTTTTTATGGGTTGGTTGACTGTCAGAGAAGATCGTCATCAGTAAGCCCAGTGTGCTTCGAATGTTATACTCTAGTCGAATATTGAGATAAGTAAAAGTCTTGAGAAAAAACATTATTTTTGGAAGAAAAGGAGTTGTACACCAAAGTTAAATTCACAATCGAAGAATTCGAGAATTTGGAATAATTAATTTTTATATTTTCTATCAGGATACAGTTTTACGACATTCATTACTGAATGTAAAATGAAACCTAATAGGGAATAATAGATAAGACTAAAATAAGTAATAAATTTCCTTGATTTAGTTTAAATCTATTCACTGATAATTCTTTAAAATTTCTGGATAGATAATTGACAAGTGAGAGTATCTACTCTAGAATCTTTCATTCTCGTAATTTCTAAATAAAATGTTAAATACAATAAAATCATTCAATAAAATCATTGGTGGAAGTAGAAATTGGTTATTTTTCTTCCACTGAGTTTTAATTAAAATTTCTACAAATATGTTTGTAATGATTATATTAAATTTCAATATTCATCCATTATAGCCTGCAATATTTCTCTGTTATCTCATATTTTAGGCTAATAATATAGATACTAAATTTTTTATTATTGTTGAAATTTTGGTCTTTTCTCTTCATGAGATTGAATTTCAACATTTATGTGCCGGTTGAAGACCTCATTTGAATTGAATAATTTGAAAAACTCCTGTACCGGTACCATCCACCATTAATTAATTTTCATGGAAGTTCAAGCTGGATAAACAAAAGTGCATATTTTATCATTGTTGACTGATTGAGTGAATGATTTTACGCCCAGTTTTGATATGAATTAAAACATCTGAAGAAGTTTACAATCAACTGTATGGACATCTTTTTCCAGTCAAGAAGGTACTTTTACCAAAGTACAGCGTAGGTACCTACAACAAAACATAGAAAAATATTCGTTTCTAGGCAAATTATTGACTGCCAGAGTATTTTGTTGACGTAAGAAGTGGGTCGATCCGGGTACAGCGTACAGGTACAGAGGTACAAAGCTGGAGAGGTGATCAGTCTATGAAATATGAAACAGACACAACATGCATGAGAAGCCACTGACCGTTTTAGGAGCACTGGACGCTGCTCTCTCAATAGTCTCAATGTCGGATTTCATAATAACCAGGCGTCCTGAGATGAGGACGACACTCTACGTCGAAACACTCACACTAGATTAAGTATATTGGTAGCACAGATTCACAAATTAGGGGTGAATATAATGGCACTTGCGAAAAGATAGCCGCGGAGTTGTACACTTGCTGTGCTGGAGAGTCCGATGGAGAGACTGTGGATCACTGAGAGCCAACAGCCAGCAGCCAACAGAACACGCGAACGCATGGCAGATCGCGCGCACTTCTCTCTCAACCACACTCTCTCATTCCCTCATTCTCTCCTCTCCTAAAACACACTACTTTTTTCTCGCTCACACTTTCTTTCACCAGCGTTACCGACTGACATCGGTTATTATTTCGAAAGTTGACCCGACGCCGTGGTCGGTGTGAGCCAGAGACGGCAGCCATCAGCACCGTTACCTCGAATCGGGGTTGTCAAGGAAACGGCCGACGCTGGCTTTTCACAGAAAATACAAAAATATGAAGGCTAATGACACTTCAATTTGACAGTAGCCGGATGTTGAAGTGACGGTGGTGACCGAAAAGCTGTTTTGTATGAGAAGAATATAGTTATTGTATTTAAGTTATGTTTTCTAGCTGATGCTGAAATAAATGAATATCTCTTAAAAATTTCTATTATATTCGTTATTTCAGAATAACGGTTTTTTCTCCAGACTACTGAAGAAATTAGTCGAATTTTGCCCGCTCTGTATATTGTAATAGTCAGAGCAATATAGAGTGCATTATATTCATTCACATATTTACTGGGCAGATGATTCTTCATCACTACGGCATAGAATAAAGTCCTTCAAATATAAAATTATTTTATTATTTCAGTCAAATATTGTAGCTCATAGGGGTGAACTGTTATGGGGTAGCACACGGCGGCAATCGTTCCCAAAATTTTCCACTCCCTCCAATGTAAAGCCCTTTATATTGGCGTATTGTTAAAGCCCTGAATATTGGTACCTTGTGGTTGGTCCCCTCTTCCATTCATTAAAATCTTGAATAGGCTACCATACTCTTCTATAGTTGAGAGTTGACAAAATTTAGAATCAGATAATAAAATGTAATTACTCTAATACCTCGAGTGTGAAGAAGTCAACCTTTATGCAACACAAAGCCTTTGTCTACAATCAAAATTGATTTCGATCACTACATGAGAGAATATTCTCCAACTCTCAATTCCACTTGTAAAAAAAATTGCGAAGAGACGAGTACATGTGAAAACGTGGGTTTGCAGGAGACTGGTGCGGGTGATTAACACGATAGTGTACAATATAACATACCGTATACCATTCATTATGGGCTGACTAACACATTTTTTACCATACTCTTCTATAGTAGAGAGTTGACGAAATTTAGAATCACATGATAAAATTTAATTTACTCAAATAGGTACCTCGAGTCAGGACTTCCTATATAGTATATAGGAGATCCTGCTCGAGTGCAAAGAAGTCAACCTTTATGCAACACAGAGCCTTTGTCTAAAATCGAAATTGAATTTGCTTCATGAGAAAATATTCTCAAACTCTCAATGTCACTTGTAATAAAATTTGCGAAGAGACGAGTACATGTAAAAGCGTGGGTTTGCAGGAGACTGGTGGGTGATTAACACGATAGTGTACAATACAACATACCATTCATTATGGACTGACTAAGATATTTTTTTCTGTAAACATTCTTTATTGTACATGAAAAGCTACGTGATCACCATCCATTAATTTACATTGACATAAAAAGTTGATGTTATTTGATGGCTTAATCAAGGAAGTCCACACTTCATGATGTCCTAATGAATCTCCTTTCAATATTCAAATATTGTCATTGGGAAATAAGAACCTTCAAGTGCATTAATAAAAATTGTTGCATTTTTGTGTATAGCCTACTTATGAATAATTCATTAAGCCAAAATTTGCATGACATTGAGAAAGTAAACATGTCAGAATGAGGTATCGTTCAACACAGCACTGTCCATCCAAATAGTCATTACATAAAATTGACCTACTCAGCTATTGCACTGACCAAAGACAAAAATTTATTCCCTTATCAAAGGCCTATTATTATGGTTGGAAAACTTCATCACTTATTCTCAAATATTATGTAAACCAAAAATTTGTTTGATAAGTTTCAAGAATTTGCATTCATATTGGCTGCTCTTGATTCCTTGACTTTTCCTTTCAAACTACCTCTGACGTCTGACCACTTCAATAAGAAATTTTCCCACACTCGAGAATGTAAGAAATTGAGGTCAAACATTTATATATTCTTTTATAGTGAGATTTGAATTATTAGCTGAAATCAGGATGTTTTATACATGTTACTTTTTGACAGGAAATGAATATTGCTTATGAATATTACGAGATATTTTTTCTAAAAATCCAAATACCTGGTAAATCGTAATCTTTACGCAGCTCACAAGCTCATCAGTGAAACCCATTTTATGACTCGCTTTAAAGTTATGTAAAATAGCTCTCAGAGGTTGTGCAAATGGTTATTTTCATTCAACGACTATATGCCACACAAGACACACGAATATATCCAATTGCCCTTGGTATCTCTAACAGATTGACTCAACAGATAACCCATCCTGAGGAAGATATTGTTTTCATTCAAACGTGAGAAAAAGTGAAAAGGTCCTCGAATCCTTATTCTTATTCTATCGGTGGCTTCTTATTTGTTTCTGAATACATTTTTCTCAATGGAGAACAAAGAATAAGACATACAGTTTATCATGAGATTACCATTAATAAAGCACTGATTATCATGATTTAAACTAAATATAACTTCAATATAGAACTTATTTGGGTGATTCAAGTGTAATTAACTACCTATAAAGTATCCAGAGCCCAGAAATTTTCTCGGGTGTGGAATATCGTTTGAACTCTATTTCTTCTATGTTGATTATTTTAGGATGCGGTTGGTATATTTTATGACTCAGAGGCCTATTGATTGAATTAATGCACTTAAGTATTGGAATTGGAATCAGTTAGGATTTTATACACGGTAGTAGGCTACTTCAATTCCTCTATTTTTTTCTAGTTTTTGATATAGATTATTGTTCATTATTCAAGATCGCTTTACGTACTGTCCAAGAAGTTGATACAAATCCACGATTCTCTGCCATAGAATAACATGTTGAAATTTTCATTTTTTACAAGAATCAAATATTTTTAATCAATTTTTTTCTCAACAGACAAAAATCAAATTTTTACACTATTATGCAAGTTAGATCAATTTTAACAGTAGGTAAGTACCGTACCTGCTACTGCTAACACGAGAGTTCTCTAGTACTTACAAATGTGAACCTCAATAGAGAAATAGCATATAGAGATTTTTCTTGTCAAGGATAGATTACGCTGATTAAAAGATACGCGGTAGATAGGCCTAAAACAGATTATCGGTACTGGTACGCTAGTATGTACTTTCCAATATCAGTTGCTTACTAAGAAGACGAAGCACTCCATATCGACAAGAAAGCTTTTTGTCCATTAAACCGTACTCAACTATCAAGCCGATATGCATGCTGTGATCTTGATGCATTTGAGATAACTTTGTGAGTTAGATCTTACAAGTAATATACCGTACAAAAGAATAGCCTAATAATAACGTATGGAGTAATATGGAAATTCCAAAATGTTTGAACAAACAAGCCCAACCTTCATCTATCTTAGCAGTCAAGGATTCCTGTTCTCTCTTCCTGGAATCTTGAACTGGACACTTTATATGACTCTGCTCGAGGGCCGCTCATCTAATTGAAATTACGCCGAAAACATCACGTATTCTACCCACTGATTAACTTTTCCACCGCGACTAGTTTTAATCTTATGAACGGAAAAATACACATTTCCATCTCACCGGTCTAGACTGCAGTAGAAAACCGACAATAAGGGAATTCACCTCCTGTCAGCTCCTGATACAACTTATAAACTAAGTTGTAGACTGAAGAGTTGAAATGCTGAATATAAGTAGTAAAAGTACGGTACCCATGTTTTGTCAGAAGTAAATTCCTCTTTTGGAGAGAATTTATAGCTAAGACCCCCTCAACCATTAAATCATCACAAATAAAATAAAGTACCCTCGAAAAAAAGATCATAATTCGCTATGTTAAACATTGCCTTTTTTGGGACCTCCTAAAAATTGGGTTTCAACCCTTAAAACCCCCGCCCAAGAATTTTAAGGACGCATTCTAGGTCATCGCCCCCTCCCCCTCATGTTGTCACCTCTGCTCAAGCTATAAATAGAACTTTTACTAATCCTACCATACGCAAAAACGCGGCTGAATTTAACTATCTGTGTTATTTTTTGGTGGCAAGTGAAATTTATTAGCTCTAAGAAATACATTAGCCTACATGCTAATGCTTGAAAACGAATGAAATTTGAAGTACTGTATCATAGATCATTGAAAAATAATTTTAAGATATCTGTGTATGGAATCTTACATTCCATGAATTTTATATTCTTAAATAAAAAATAAAGGGATGGAATGAGAAAAATGAAATTTTATGTATAGTTTCTTGTTTTTATATTGGAATAATTAATTCTTTCGCAACTATGAGGTAGGCTAACAACCCAAACAGGAGGCTCTTTTTCACCGTTTATCTCTCTTTAAAGCCTTTAATATGCTTATTGTCAGAGGTTTGGTAAGTTAACTAATGAGATGGACGATGACAGATCATATCAAAGTATCATGTAAATAGACAGGAATTTCATGTATAGCAATAAAATAACCGTGGGCCATGATGGCTGTCATTTTGTAAATTGTTTCAAATTAATTAGGCAAATTGGAAAAAAATTAAGTATGCAATAATTAATGAAAAAATGCCTCTCTCTCTAAGCTAGACGGTTAGATAAGTACATACTCGTACACAATTTTTAAAATAAGGTACTTTCATGCAAAAAATGCCCTTGGAACAAGTAAATTTGATACGTAGCATCACATAACAGTCTACTAGAAGCAAAGCATAAAAAATCATCAAACCCATTTATTACAGTACTCTGTCAATCTGTAATCTGTGTTTAGAAGGAGTTACAGCAGTTAATCAATGTAAAATGTTGAGTTCTCAAGACAGAATATAGAAAAAAGAAGATAGTAAACTGGTTCAATCTCGAGCATTTTCCTCAAACGAAAAAAAAGAAAAAGGTTCACCATCAGTATAAGAATCAGATAGCAAGTTTTGTTGCACCTGTTTTAATTATTATGCAGCAATGAAGCAATAGAGAGGTGGGCATTTATAGATTTGGAGACCGGAGTATACGCGGTAATAACTGTATTTTGTGAATTGAGTACACAAATCATTATTACAATGAGAGATAACTGCAATGATTTAACAGAAAACAGTGATTTCATTGTAAGCTACCGAATTTTCAAATTTGAAGTATTTTTTCATACATCGGAGATGCTGAGAATGTAGGTACCTAACACAGTGTAGTAATTATTGGGTATACACTGCATTTCAAGGTCTGGAAATTCTAAGATGAAAGCAAGTATGTTTGGATTGTCTAGTGAGGATACATAATATGGAATAGTAGGTACCGGTACGCTGGAAATAATAATTAATGGAAACTTTCCCTTGCTCATCTCACAACGGTTACGGTAGATGATCAGTACTATTACATAAGCCAACTCCAACATTCACTATCTGAATGAAAGACTTTCTCTCGATTTCCATTCAGTTTGAATGACAATAACAACCATATTCTTAATTCAAAGATGTTTATTTTTAGATAAAAGAGGAGTACAAAGTGACGGTAAATGCTCTCTGGTATGTTTACCATAGTGATTGTAATCGTGTCGTGGTACGGTATCTACCTACTCATAGAGAGCATTCACTATGATGTGCATCGTGCATTCAAGTTGGATTGTTGACAGTAACAAGTAACAGTGCCGGTAACAAGTTGACAGTAGAACTAACTCAACTTCTCGAGGAAACTCAAGCACTGGACTTGAGTTTAAAGAAGATACGATCAAATGCTTATTTTAGTGAAAAGTTGAAAATTAAAACTGGAGAGAAAAATATATGTTATTTATTATAGTTATTGCCTTTATTATTACAGCTAGGACTCTTGTTCCTCTCTTCTGCATATCCCAGAATAGGCCTGCACACACTTGAATGATTTTTTTCTAAAAATACTCAAAATATTATAATTTTAGTTGAGAATTTATCTTGGAGGAGAATGATCACATTATAAATAGGAGTGATATATAGTATGAATGTATATTAATCGAATTTATTTTTAATTAGACATAGGCCTAGGCATTAATTAGACATTATAGTGTAGTTTAGTTTAATTATACATTACATTAGTCCTATCTTAGTTTAAATAGAGATTAGTGTATAGCTGTGGGAACAGTACAGAAACAATTGCAGTACCTAGTAGATTTCTAAATAAAACTCATGTATGAACATGGATAGGCTATAAAAATGAGTTACTCCAAACAAGAGCAGTCCTTTAGCAAAGAAAACTATCGGTAACGTACTTATTAATATTGTAGAATAGAATAAGCTATAGAGCAATTTTATAAAGGAGCAAACCACTAAAATCTTGATTTGCGGTTGTATGCCTATGAATATAATAATAATTATTCGTAAGCAATATGAGATGCTACATATTAGGCTATATCGTGAATAAAGCCTATATAATAGATGAATAATATTAATGTATGCAATTATATTTTCAATATATTTCAACATTTAGTAGAAATTTTAATACCAGTAAGGTAAATAATGTTTTTCATAAATTAGTAGGCCTACAAATTGGAATAATATATTTAATTCAATGATCAACCATATTTCATTCAACCAACTTAAATTTAAATCATTTTGATCAATTATTAAATTAACACAATAAAATCAGATAAATAATTTATTATTAATAAATTTAATAATACAAATAATATTATTACCGTATAGTTTGTATTTTAGGATTACAGTACTTTGTTCAATGTATCATAGTGAATACAAGATAAAACATTTGTTGTGACAAGGGCAAGATAACAATGAAGTCATTCAACTCTGTGAAGAGTTTATTTTGATTTGTTTTTAAAGAAGTTGTTAAGGAGTTGCTTGTCGCAAACTTGAACCTGAACTGTTGTCTGCTCAACGAACCGGTGTTTGATAGCAGCAAGTCTAGCCCAATCAACAATAGGAATGTTGTGCTGCAAACGCGATTGTTCTTTCTTGAACTGGTTTCCAATTTTATAGACACCGTGCAACTTGAAAATTGCATTCAGAAGACTTTAGTTGGTAGTTTATTTGGGAGTCAGAATATCTTGTTTTGTTTAAGAGGTATTTACTCACTGTGATTAACTAGGTTCTGCTCTATTATATAATATAGGCCTACCCATCCGCCAAGTAGGTATATGACTTATGAGTACTGTACTAGATCTTCTCTATTCAGAGGTTACTAATATGTTACTCATGTACTATGTGCCCTCATGTACATGAATTCTCCGGTGGTTCGAAACCCACTTGAAACTGTAGGACCATTAATCTCTCATTATCATCTGCCTCGTTACCCTCGTACAAGCCTAGAGCTCATGTCGGCATAACCCGCAGCAAAAAAAAAAAAAAAGCTTGATATATTAATATTTGAATATTTCAATATAGATGGCGATACTGTACAATCGAAATTAAGAAAGATCTCTTGCATAACGAAATATTATTTTACAATACTCTAGCCACCCTCTTTATATGTCAGTTACTGAAAAGATATGTGGGGAGTACGGTACGATAAGTACTATCAGGGGTGCCTATCCCCCCAACGTTTATGACGCCAATCCCCCCCGAATCTAAAGATCCCCCCTTATTTTTTGGTCTTCCTGTTAAACAAGTGAGAGTGGGATGGTGGGACTATTGTATAACAAGTAAGCTGAATGTTGGGGCTGTACGCCTCACAAACTACAACTTTATGAGTCCTAAATACGAAATATTGTAACTTCAAGTACGTACCGTCGACCGGGGTGACTTTGTCTACCCCGGGGTGACTTTGTCCCACCTCGCGGAAAAATATTCAAATCAGTTTATCTCCAATCTCTGTTATCCGAAATCGATGTTCAACATTGATACCCGTAGCCCTGTTCATTATGGAGGCTCTACAATCGATATATTATCGAATCTCGATATATTAGTTGAATTATCGACATAAAACCTAACTGCTTGCTTCATATTGTAATTTTGTTGTTGGAAAACTTCGAATTATAAAACTTAATTCTAAAAGACTTATGATATCGGCGAGCACATTATTTATGTTTGCCTTTTTATTATATTTCAATTGGTATATCCATAATATCCATAGTTGAACTGGTTAGGCTTCTGTTTTTAGTTGAATACAACAAGATCATTTTTAGTTTAAAATTGGGGTGACTTTGTCCCAGTATAAAAATTGTGATATTATGCAGGATATGATGCAAATACAATTCAAAATACGATTAATATAATTTATTCTACCTAATAAAACAAAATATTCACCTTTCTTAAAATTAATACGTTTTCATATTCATTTTTTGCTTATTCTGCAGTTGGAGCAGCTTATTCTGCAGGCAGCAGAAACTAAAATATTTTTCAATAAATAATTTGTGATTTTTTGAAGTGGATTTCATCTTATTGTTCATTTTAATGGTTAAAAGTTAGTTTTACTTTGTCTAACTCATGAAAATTAACTTTTCTCCAAATATTTTTCAAAGTGAGACAAAGTCACCCCAACCCCTGGTTGACATTGTCTCTTATTTTCAAGAAGTCTTTGTTAAATTGAAGTCTTTGTTGAAATTTTTGTTAAATCTTTGTTAAAGTTGAGAAAAATACTAACTTTTTAAATGAAAAATACTCTTCAAACATTGCAGAGTGCAATTAAAAATATTGCAAGAGATTTGTTGCAACTTAAGTATTGATTGCAAGCTGTTTAAAATTTCAACTCCCCAAAATTGGAACAAAGTTACCCCGGTACCTTATTTTCCCAACTGGAACTGTTATTCTCACTGTAGCCGAGCTTCTGGTTAGAATCCCTCTTGGACCCGGTGCTGGAAGGTAAGGAGACTGCTTGTTGCTTGCAAGGATGCTGAAGTTCAGCTTTTTCCTGGCGAGGATAACACTAGTAGAATGTTCTCGCGTTGTACTGAAACGATACACTGATACGAATATTCGATCTGACTGTTTGATGTCGATCAATTAGTTGATCCATATTGACAATATTGCCAATTGATTGACAAGTTGAAAGCCTGTCAGCTAATCCAAGTGCGAGAAAATCCTCAAATTAAAATTCTCGATACGATTTCCAAAAACCAGTAAACTGGTGCTTACACTGATCATAAGTAGTTTAATTATTTCAGTAGGAAATAATTCATCATTTACATCGCTGGGAAATACAAAGCAGTAATGGATAAAAGAATGAACATATAAAAATAATTATAAAAAAATGAATAAAATAAAAATTATTAGAGGGAATCGGTCCTCTAGGTTAAAATTAATCCCCCCCCCAAAATTTCTATGACGCCGTTGGCGTCATGTACCCCCCCTGTAGGCACCCCTGAGTACTATGGTACCTTACTCTGCCTTCCTATTGCCTTACTCTGAAACCGCAGCACATTGAACACTTCATTCTTTTAAGGTGAACAGTACCGGTACTACCGTGTATGTAGTCAAGAACTTCGAAAAGTCACAGTATTTGTATTTTTAGTATGTATTATATAATAAGAGATAAATCTCCTGAATTTGACTTGATGCGATTTTCCAAGTGTATCTTGAAAGACCTAATTTTGGTACCATGATTCTGCTTCTGATTTTGATCAAATTCCGTTTAGATAAAAAATCGTCTACTCTCCTTAATTGGACACAAACCAGTTCTTCACTGTACGAAATGCTGAGTTTGGTAGTCAAACTGAAAAAAGAATCCATGCAACCTCAGATTGCTCGCACACGGAAAAGACGTCTTCGAAAGCTATGTTCACAAAACGAGGTGGGGTTTGATGGTATGGCTGTTTCAAGTCATCTAATTCATTATTATTCGAGTTATACGTCATCAAGTGGTAGTTTCAAGTCTCAGGTATTTTTATACTAGCAAATAAAGGAAGTCGACATTGGATGGATGTTATAACGCCATAAAATAAATAATTGGCTGCTCTTTGTATTGTGACAGATGAAGAGAGCTTGAAATATGCGATTTGTGTAGTTATGGTTTACAATCGTCATTAGCTGACAACTTTAATGAGTTACACTATGAAAAGGACGTCATTCTATTTATATTATTTATAGTATTATAATTGAGAATGGCAAGGCTATTCCTCTTCTATTCGATGAGTTTTTGTCTAATGCCTGTTTTATTTCAGTTAGTTTTATTTTAATATATGATACCGTATATTTTTTGTATAACTTACAACCAGTGAAAGAATAAATTAATAATTTTAATAGTATATGACGCAGGGGCAGGATCTACGTCAGACATCTAATATACATTCTTTTTCGCTCCATAACATGTTATTTCTTATTTGACATTTTATATTTGTAAACTTTCCTGTTTCGTAAAATATAGGCTGTACTACTGCAGAAGAAACTGAAATAGATTAGATGGAATAAAAAAATTACTAATATTTTTTCTCACGGTAGTATCATCTCTGCTGATTATAGGTCCTAGTAATAGAGGTTTAAAATTCAAATTTGAGATTCTAAATTTCTTATCATTAATATCTCAGTTGAGGGTTAAAGAGTTGTAAAATGCAGTAGTGGGCCTAACGTTCTAGAAATAGTCTTACTTTCCAATTCATCAATTTCAAACTGATTAACTCTAATATCATCAATCCAATTTCATTGATACTAGAGGCTATATATTTTTCTAATTATTGCCTAAACTTATGACTAATGAATAGTGATTGAAATATGATATTAGCTACACTTTCTAAAAAAGTATCATGATTAATCACATAGGTACGGTACGGTACAGTACCGTTGTCTGTTGTGCATCGCTATGGTAGGCCTATGAGTCCACATTCCTTGGTATGATGATAGTGCTGATAATTTTCTTTCGATGCTGTCTATCCGGCGATATAAGCATTGAGCAAGAGAAACTATGAAAAGTCAGTCATTAGTCGGTCTATTAACATTAAGCGCATCAAATAAAGAACAAGCCAACTTTGAAATGATAGCATGCACACGATGCAATCATGAGTCGTCAAATAAATGCAACTGAATTTACTTCTATTTTTGATCGGATTAAAGTTTGTGATTTCTTTTGAGTTCATTGTGAATTAAATTTATCTTTTTAAAATCATTTGATCCAAATATTTTTCATATTTAGATAATTGACTTATACTGTTTTGCACTGTAATGAGTTGTAGAATACGTACATACCTGTCGAACAGAGATTATATGGTTATGTATCGTTACGTGTAGAACAAAAAATATATGGATAACTGAGCAAAGATAGAATTATTTCTTAATTTAGTACCTGCCTCGAATTAGTCTATTTAATTTAATGCAGTATGACGTCAGCAGCTCATAAAAAGTGATCAAACTCGTTCAAGCTCACTAAAATACTCATAAAACGACTCATTTTCACAAATCTTAAGCGAGATATTTTGAAAACGTTTCGATCAAAATCTCATAAATTTGATAATAAAACTTAAACAAGAAACGATCTAAGAACCAAATATTCATAAAAAAATGTTCAAGAATTTCTCTAGGTACAAAATATTATTTACTATATAAATTACACACTTTACGAAAATATTTAACGAGTTCCAGATTACTTTTTTACCTCCTATTATCACCTCACTAATCCTTGAGATTAAATCGATCAAGAAATATTTTCCTTGCGCTTGGCAATCAAATATGAAAATAAGACTTTCACGTGGATACATTTTTATTCTAATTGAGAAAAAAACAACCCTGCATAGCCAACCAAAGTTTTTATAGCGTTCAACTTAATGGAAAACTCGTTCCACTCCATTATTATTATTATTATTATATTTTTGTTGTGTGAAGCCACAAATTCTGAGCGGTGCTCAAGTGCCATACAACATGTCATTTTTAGAATGGAGTCACATGAATGCTCTAAAACACTCCTCAATGGTAAAAGGACAAGCTTCTAACAGTGTCCTAATTATCTTTGAAACAAATAACTTATAGCTGCTACACAGCCTTATATCCTCAGGAATGCAATTAAAACACTTGAGTCCTGAATAATACGGTCCCTTTTCGAGAAGAGTCAGTCTATGGATAGGGAACTGGAATAATCCTGTATTTTTACCTCGTGTTTCATAAGTATGACAAATTCGGTTAGCATTAAAAATATTTTTGTTTTTGAACACAAACGAAACACCTTCAAGGAAGTATATCGCTGGAACTGTAAGTAGTCGGAGTGCCTTGAATATGGTCTTACAGGAGAAAGATGGACCCACTCCCCCAAAATCTGAAGTCCTTTTTTCTGCATTTTTAAGTTTGTGTTCAAATGAATTCTTCCAGCCCCCCAAAACAAAATACTAAGTCTAATGTGTGAAAGAAAATACCCATGGTAAACCTTTAGAGCTGTCTTGAGATTTGAATTCGACTTAACAGTCATCAGAGCAAAGAGAGCATGATAAAGCCTTTTCTGGAGTTTCTCTATGTGACCATCCCATTTCAAGTTTGCCTGCAATTCAATCCCCAGAAACTTTGTCATATCAGTAGCAGGACACTCCCATCCCACAGTAGCTGGATCATTCTCATTACCTCTCATAGAAAACTTAATAAAATTTGTCTTGCTTAGATTAAGCTTCAAGGAATTATCATAAAACCATCCATTGAGCTGCTGCATAGCAATCTTAGCCTTCTCCATGACATCTTGATAGTTGTTTCCTTCAAGTAAGATTGTTGTATCGTCAGCATACAACACCAATTTACCATCAACATTGTAGGGCAAGTCGTTCATAAATAACTATTATGTGTGGCATAGTGTTGTAGTATGAAAACTCACTTATTATCCATTAATAAATTGAAATAGATTTTGTTTGTCATTTTCATTCACTCTCCAAGTTAAGAAAAATATAGTTTTCCTCCACCTCCTGTCAAAAGTGCTTACTTTACTCCCTGGAACATAATACTAAAGTGTCACTTTTTCGCTCTCGGTACTAAAAAACTCCCTAGAGCGTAAAAGTAACTCCATTTAAATAACATGGGAAGCATCTCTATTTTAAAAACGTACATTTGAAATAGGTTAGAAGGTCTAAGCTCAGATGAGGAAGCATATAGAGTAGTCATTAAACCAACTAAATTCAATACCTCAACCAGACATTTGATCAATATATGAAATTGATGTTTGTATGATAAAATTATTACAAACTTGATATCACTATACTAAAAAAATGTATAAAATTTTTTTTTATTCCATGTTATTCAAAATACCAGCCAACGAATATTACTCATTAACTAATCAAATTTGAAACGGGAACTTCATCATAGCTGTAGTTGTGGCGGCCATTGTTGTTACAACTTTTGCCGACGGATAGCGCATAGCGCTGTCGGCGGAGAACTGTGATTACAAGCCAGCTGTTTCTGTTTACTTTTTAGATTATGTTGTAAGACATTGTTTGGTCACGTACGTTTTTAAAAAATATTTTATTTGCAGTTTTTATAAAAAATGTAGGTGGAGGAGAAATGTTGTGTATATCACGAGTGAAATGTTGTGTATATCACGAGTGAAATGTTTTTTCTCCCTCAGGAAATGTTGCCCTCGGCTTTGCCTCAGGCTTCAAACTTTTCCCTCAGGGAGAAAAAACAGTACTTTTCACTCTATATATACAAATAACTATTTCTTCATAACAAAGAATTTCGGTAGGAATGTGTGGCCATTTTAATCTGAAAAATGACCTGTTTACCAGTTTCTTTTCTTTGGTTTCTTTGTCTGGTAAATAATAATATCGAGTGAACTGGCTGGCTCGGTGTTTTCAGGTCGCACCTGATATATGTCAGGGCCTCTGAGTTGACCTAACAACTTTTATTAGGCAGCCGGGACCGACGATTTAACGTATCCATCCGAAACACGTGAGTGGCCCGAGAAAAATATCTTGCCCGGGCCGGGATTTGAACCCGGGCCTCTGAATGATAAAGCCAGCATCTAATCCACTCGATTAAGGCTACTCCATTTTGTCTGGTAGGAAGGATTCAATAATAAGTTTAGATGGGAGACATGTTGTGAATATCAATGTCAAAGTTTCAATCTGGGGTCCAATTGATGAAAATTCAGATGCCCTGTAATATATAAGAAAACGTACAACATACTCTGGACTTCGATATTCCAAATTGAGGCGAAACAAGTTAATTATTTATAGGTGTTTCGATTAAGCGTACCTTCTCCCTCTACTTAAAAGGACATTTAAATATTATGAGAAACGACTCAGAACTGAATAAATCAATTCAATCATCCAGCTATTAGAATTCAAATAGTTTACAGTTTCATTAATTCACTCCTATTTTACTCAAATTAACTTGGAACGAATCTATGGAACTATATCTACGAAATACATTGGAACAATTTTTTAATAATACTCATTTATTCGTAGTTTCTCAAATATATTCACATTTTGAATAGAAAGTTTCATAAATTGTGCTTTCGAAATAAATCATGCAAATTAAGCAATATACTTCTACAATGTTATAGTATACACTATCATAATTTCCCACAAAATTATCATAAATATGAGTAAAATAAAACTTGTCTTTATCTAAGATATCTTAAAAATTTCTCGGCGTGTTGTACGTTTATTAAAATAACTAATTTAAAAAGTAATTGTTACCAATAAATTATCACAGCAGCTATTTAATATGAATTAAATCTAAAAAGTTGTATCAGTGGCGGCGGGGGTGATTCTGGAATGGTTTCCATCTCAAAATAAAATATATCATCACCTTCATGATGAAAATCGTTCTTTGTACTTTCTACAACTTATCACCATCAATAATTGAAAAATTATTATTTAACGACATAATTTAAAAACATAAGACACGATGCTATATAATGGATGCTTGTGCTTTGTTGATAATTGTAAACAAAATCTTCTAAACTCTTCCTTCTATATTGTTATTATTTACTAATTACAGGAAACCCCCAGAAGGTGAATGAATAGGAGAAAGATCAAGATTGGAAATAGTTGAAAGTCAATAGTAAAATAAATTAAGTAAAATAAATATAAGGTCAGAGTAACATGAGAAATGTTGTTTTAAATTACTGAACAAGAAATTCTTTGTTCGAAACTAGCGGAGAAATAATAAGACTACTAACCGGTGAATTTATCTAGTTTTAGAACTCTACTTTCAAAGAGAGGGGAGTTCTATAATTTCCTTATTTGAAATATACTTATTGCAACATAGCTGTTCATTCATTTAAATCGTATGAATTTAATGTCAAAAATCAAGTATAACATATTATTTCTACAATAATTCATTAAAGCTTGGAACTCTTCCTTACTTCAAGATTGAACACGTACTATTATATTGAACAGCATAGTTAGTTTATGGAAGCACTGGAATAGCTATTAAGATTATAATTTGAGTTTTAAAATCATTGGTTTGGTATCAATTATGCCAGTTATTCGGCATATTTCATGTTGAATATAATAATAGTAATAATTAATATTGAGTTATTAATAATTATTGATTTTTGTGAACTGATATTGAGATACAACTTACACGAATAATATTGTTTGAGTTATTAATATACATTATACATATCCAGTTTTACATTGTGAAGTATGTATATATGATTCAAAGATCACAAATAATAACAGTGATGTAGAAATATGAGCAAGGAAAAGTTTGTTTAATAATACAGTATTAAATATAAATAATAATTATATACAGTACTATGAAAGTTTTTAGCTGAAAATCTATACGATTAAAATTGAAAATCATTCACAGAATGATCTATAAATCATGATGAACATATTTTTATTAATATTGGCTAAGACAAGTAAATATAAATATACAAAAACAGTAGATCCCGAAGCATCAGAAATAGTTACTTTAATTATCTTTCTTTCTCAAGGAGTACATTTAATAAATAAGCTATTTATTGAACTATGATTGATTAACACTGATCTCTTCAGTTTGCTAATGAATTACTTCAATAAAGCCATATCTATGAAGGATTCTTCATCCAAATTAAATAATGTTTATTCAAAACATTCAATGACAAAAAATGTGAAAATAAAATGATTCAGTTTACCACAAAATAAAACCTGTTTAAAGGTATGAATAATTGTAAATTACAAAATATTTGAATAAAAAAAATCATTCATTTAAATCCGATCGAAAGAGCAAAAGAAAATCATTTTTAAAATCCAACAAAAGTAATCTTACTTGATACAAGTTACATCAACTTACTCTCATTCATCATTTAATTAAAAAAAAAAATACTAAATACAAATATAAATTTGAAAAACCGTTTTTACACTTGAATTGAACATTTGCATGTATCAAATTATTATTATACGATTTTTCACATAGGGTTCAATGGATCCATGTAGTGAATATCTGAATTACTACATTAATTCATTGAATTAAAAACAAAGGGACCAACAATTGGATGAAGAAAATATTACAAAAGCTAATTGAGTCAATTAATCAGATCTCTGTGAGCATTAATGTTATGATAACACAGTTCATCATAATTGTCTATTCAATAAGTTACCGTACATCCAAATATAGCCTAATAGTTTACAAAGTGAAAATTACTGTATGATGATTTTTAGAAATTATGATAATAATCTTCAGCCCAAATGGTAACTAGCAGGAACACTCTGCAACGGAAAAAATATTCACAGTAAGTTCGAGATTCATTCTTCAATTTTCAACAAATTAGCAAAGCATCAATTTGGATTTTATATTGAGTATGATATTACAACAAAAAACTTCGAATTAACAGAATAATTTCATTGATATAGAATTCAGAATTGTATTAAATAATAGAAATGTGCTTTTTCGTAGTATGAAATTATAAAAAATCTTTCCTATTCATTTAAAATTAGAAACATATTAGTTTAAATTTTCAAATTCAATTTATTTGCCATATAATTGCTATCAATTAGACAAAATGCAGTGATGATAGTGATGGTATTCAAATGTACATGAGTACAATACACTAAACAGAGCAGATTATCATACAATGACTCACAATAGTAGGTTATTTGAACGAAAACCTGATTATATTGAAAGGAAATTTTATAACAAGATACCACAACTCATTAAAAGTAACGAAGATTTGAAAATCTTCAAAAACATTTGATAAAATATTTAGTTAATAGAGTATTCTATAGTGTACAAGAGTTCCTTCCAGTCCTTAGGACGTAAACTTTTTTTAATGCAATTATGATACTAAAGCGAGTAACCCAATCCGAAAAATATCCTTCCCAGTTCTTCACAGTTAATTTGAATGGTGCTATCTTTTGTAATTATTGTTTATCTGCAATAAAAATATCTTTGACACCATTGAAATCGAGAACCTTATAAAGCAGTATAAAAAATAGTATAATTTCAAAGAATAAAATAGCATTTCATTTGAAATATAATTTTAAAAGTAGTCTAAATTGAACCACACTGCCAAGCGACGCTTGCTTTGTTGGAATGTGCCACCTTGTTTTAAATATCACGCAAACATCTTCAAGCAAAAGTTCCAGAAAAGTTAAGTGCTCAAGATTACATTAGTTTATATTCAACTTGAAAATTACTTTGTTTTCTTCCAATTATTTACCTGTAATGGTCGAGGTTGATGATTCAAGTGACACGCTCTACACATTAATCTGCCATCCAGAGGATAACAACGCTTATCAGGCTCGTCAGTTAGCTGCATACCACATTCCTGGAACACCAAGCATTTATAAAAGCAATGTTGATTAGACCTATCTCAATAACACCATTAGAATATTAGATTTTCTCTATTAGTCTAGTCAAGAAAGATTATAAGGGAAAAGTTTTAAACACACTTTTTGACCCGGCAGCTCTTTTAAGGATAGTTAAGGGGTGAACATATCAAAAATTCTCACCCCTACCTCCTGTGCCAAGGGGGTGGCGGTGGTTTGAAAGTACCATATCTTCTTTCTTGCTCACATCTCGAACAATATGCGTCTTTCGGACATTTTAACTGATACAAAATTAAAGCTTACAAATTAGCCTACAAGTTTTATCTGTAGCATTTTTCCATATCTCTCATAGTTTTCTAGATGTGAGCTTTTGAAGGTGTCACATTGTGAAGAAAAACCCTTCAGGCTCAGATTTTTCATCTGTTGGCCTTGTAACTTTTTAATTATTGATCGGAAAAATCCGCACTAATAATGAGCTCATGTAGCATTATATTCTCTTCAATTTCATGTAAGATTTCACATCTCCCTACGATTTTTGCAGCAGTTATAGTGTTGAGTGTAAAATCTTCAGTTCAACAACAATAGATCAATAATTGAGAGGGGAATTTGGAGAGAATGTTTGAAACACAATATTTAACTTCGCAGCTTTGTCTAGACTAGTTAGAAGGTAAACATATCAAAAGTCCTCATCCCTATCCCTTGTGCTCAAGGGATGAGGGTGGTTTAAAAAATGCGTTTTTTCGTTTCTGGTTTTTCAGAAATGAAAAATTTCTGTTTTTTACTCGCATGTATCTTAGAAAAAATGCCTTTCAGCGACATGACTAACTAAACAAAAATGGAGCTAGATAAATTTCCTACAAGTTTTGTTCAGTATAGGTTTATGATATGCCCTTCGATTTTCTCTTTACACTCTTGAAAGTGTAAAATCTCTGAAAAGACGGCGGGTTTTCAACCAGCTTTTGGCGCTTTCAGGGCTTATTACTCAACATCAATGCATTGAGAAAATAAAAAACGTTGGGTTGTAGAGCAGTTGATTCTCTTCAATTTGATGTATAATATCACCATTTTTTGCTCTCCATCGATTGTTAGAGAAGCTTTAGTGTTGAGTGTGAGATCATTAGTTTTACAACAATAGATCATTTGACAATTTGGACACAATGGACACTACTGTTATTGAATTTATGATTTAATAGAATATAAAATTTATTTCAACGTCACTGCTATTACATAAAAGAACTTAAATGTGAATCAATCATGAAAACCATACGCGAAATTTAATTATTGAAATAGATAATTTTGTGAGAGCCACAGAAAGAAACTAAAATGATTTCAAGTAAAATATTTTGGACATATACATATGCACGTCATAACAATAAGCTGAGTTCAACTTATTTCTCAATACAGAAGACGACAATTCTTGAGAAGATATAAATTGAGAAAATTAATTCCATTGACATTGATAGGCATGCATTCATGCAAACAGGATTTCTCAGTTCAGAATTGAAGTTAAACTTTGTTCGTGGAACCCAGAATAAGAAATGTTATAGATAATCTAATATTGACAAAATAAATAATTGGAATGGATTAGTAAATGTCCATTACTTACCTCACATATATAACAATCTACATGGAAGTCTTTGTCCATTGATACTACACGCACGGTCTCCTCAGTACCCTGCAAAAATATTTCCTCACATGAAGACATTCAAACAGTAGAATCCGACAAAAAGTATACTAAATTTATTCAGCAATAAATAACATGTTTGAGAAAGGTACTCTGCAAATTACAAAAATGTGCTTCCCATATCATTTTTAAATTAATAGAATCATAAAAAGTTTAATCACTAAAGTGTTTAGCCTCTTATCTATAAGGGTTTGTTGTACAACATTCCTCCTCGGACATGGAATATCTGGTTATAGCTGGTATAAAGTTCGGAGGAGACGATAAGCCGTCGGTCCCGACTACCTAAAAAGTAGTCGTATCTCTCATCATCATCCCTCTCACTCATTACCCACGCACAAGCCTAAGAGCTCATGTGGGCATCACCCTCAGTATTATTATTATATACCTGGTTATAGAGCCAAGTGTGATAAACGTGGGAATCAAAAGCAATATGACAAATAATTCATTCAAGCGCTTGAAATGTATTGATAAAGTATCAAAGTTTGAATAGTAAAATAAACAACTTGCTAGTGCATTTTCAAAGAAAATAATTTTTCTTTGAAAAAAAAAACAATATGAAGATAATATTCAGATTGTAAAAGAATATAATACGATATGATAAAATTATCATACGGTAATGGCTAAAAATACGAATTTTCTATGGACAAATGTATGTTATACTACTACACTCATACATTCATGAAAATAACATTTGGTAACTTGTGAAAAAATGGGTTTGCAAAAGAGAAAGTTGATAAATGTTCGATCCCAACAATTTTGTCATTTTCTCATGAATTGGAATTAAATGTTTCAAAATTTTGGCTGAACTATTAGTACTAGTTACAAGCATTACTGTTTCAAATAAGCCAAACCAGTCAAACGGCGGTTTTCATAGGCCTAGTTTACAATGTAAAAATTTCAGACCGATTGTACCAATGATCAGTCTTTTCCAAAATATGATTATAAGAAAAAAATAACCAACCATAAGCGTGGTTCCACATCGATAAAAGTCGTAAATAAATGCAACCTGATCATTCCCACGAGACTCATCAGGAAGCTAAGCTTTATAAGATTTTCAACTCTATTTCCACTTTTTACTATGTAAATATATTACTGAGTACTATGTTTGCTCTCGGAGCAAACTGACTCAGTTTTAAATGAGATGCTAGTGGTGGGGGAAAAAATAACAAATGGGTGCATGATCATTCTACTACTAGTAAAAACTAGAATGAAAAAAGTAAATAAATAAAGAGTAAAAGAAAATGTGAGATAGTTAATAAATAAGAAATGCTACCGATCGAAAAAAATCATTTAGCTTACCAAGTAAAGAGGATAATTCAAAAGATCATATATTCAAAATTCAAAGACCAATAATATAGTGTCCATTATAGTGAAAATATGAGTAAATGGACAATTGAATTCCGTTTAGAATGCGAATGGGTCTTGTGCCTGGGTAATGGAACAAGATGATCAAATTAACAAAAAGGATGGGATTCGAACCGACGACTGGGCAGCAACAGCAGACTGAAGGTTGTGTAGTCATAATCGTCTCGGATACCCTGGCCGGCATTAAATACTTAATAAAATGTAAAAACTACATAAAGTTTGTTGGAAAATGAATCAAATCAAAAGTTTTATTCTAAACTCAAAACAATTGAGGGTCCTGCCAAACCAGAAGGTTATTTAATAATATATGAGAAACTACTGATTGGAAATAGTAATGAGCAAATGAAATAAGAGTATTGTAATTATAATACTAAAGTAAACATTTAGAAAAAACTACTAGAAATGTAATTAAGATTAATAAAAATCAATTTTAATTAGTAGATAAAATACGTTACAAGTGGCAAAAAGTATTTCATGATTGTGCAATTACAACAATTCCAAAATAAAATGAAAAAGCTACATAAAGACTGATAGAAAATTTGAAATGGTTTGATCTGAAATGCTATGTTACTAATAGAAAAATTATGCATTATCGTGCAAAAGTTGTAGAATAAAATGTAAAAAACTACACAAATGAAGGCTGATTGATAATCAATTCGAATTGTTAGATATGAAATTCTACTGACAGAAAACATTAATGCATGATCGTGCAATTACAACGACTAAAATAAAATGTAAAACGCTACACAGAATAAATTTAATGCTATTGTATGAAATGAGGAATTAAATTAGATCAATAATGGTAAAATTAATGCATGATCGTGCTATTATAACAACTAAAATAAAATGTAAAAAGCTACATAAAAAATACTTCTGTATGAAATGAGGAATTAAATACAAGTTATAATGGCAAAATTTATGCATGTTCGTGCAATTACAACTGTATTTAAAAATGCATAATAAAGTTGGATATAAAATTAATTTTGAGTATAGTTGTAAACACAATATTTTGCAAATAATAGAAGAGAATGAATCGTGCAGTTACATTGATAAGACGCTTAATAAATTAGTGAGATGAAGCTAGTGAGTAGCTAATGAGAAGGAGAGAGAGAATAATAGAATACCTCGACTGGTGTGATGCCCTTGCCACAGGCGGCGCACTTTGGCGCAAACATTCTGCAAACAGACCATCCACCACGTTAATCACCAATATAAACACTCTAATCATACATCTACCATGCAACACTAGCTACCATCTACATCCAAGCTTTTCAAAAAATGTTAGGCACTATAGTTTTATTTCTGCCGGTGAAGCCCACTCAAGTGTGTGACTTGAGGGATGATACAAAATGCCGAAAGGGATGGAATAGAAACTTTTTTTATTTCTGCCGATAATGCCCACTCAAGTGTGTGACTTGAAGGATGATTAAATATGGAAAACAAACTACTTTGTTGAATACAATGCGAAACCTTCAAAATTCAAAACATAAGTAAATTTCTAATATCTATGTGGAATGATATTGATAGTTCAAAATTGATTTACATCAATCTCTAAGAGAATCTTCTTCATAGTGCTTCTTTTAACGCATACTGCTGGGGGTGCAGTACCGTATAGGAGGGGTGTCCAGGGGAAATCCAGAAAGTCGAATTCTAAGCCATCATGGATAATCTCTTTCTACACATCATTACAAAGAGATTAATACCATTCCCAAGTCTGTACCTTTAAGCAGTCATGAGTTACACGGTTTTCTAATTGTTGGGATTGGCATTTGGTGGAAAAAGCGTATTTTTAGCTGCATACAGTACTTTTCTATCTTTTTCCCATAACGCTCCAGCCGTGGAATATGGACCTACAGCCTCCAACCAAATGTCATTTTGAAGCTTTGGAAATATAATAAAAGACTGTACCAATAAGACTAATTTATGTCTACTGCGAATACATTTACAGGGTGGAAAGTAGAATATTGTCCCCGAAAAATGTATGTTTCAAGTTTTTGAAGTTGAATAAATCATGAAAAGAGTGGTCGAAATGAGTCGATTCTCTCAAACATCATAGTTTGGTTAATTCTGAACACTTTGCTGGTAAAACCAATCCTATATCTCTCACAATAACTAAATGGCAAGCGATATAAAAATGTCTGTCAATAATGACCGCCATTTTGAATATTTCAAAGATGTCGAATATTTTCGTTGTTTCCATCATCAATATTCTTCTTCAGCTTGTTGAAACGAAGAGATTGAGACCATTTGCAAGTCTCTATCTTGAAGTAGTCATGAAAAACTAGATTTTATAGTTCTAGCTTGTTACCTCATGCATATGGAAAAACGCACCAGAAACCGTGCAGGGTTTTCTTTGGAGGGCGCTGGAGAACTCATTTCTTGACGTACAGCGTATGAAGATATATCGTTCCAAAGTTTAAAAAACGCTCTAAGTTTCATAGATTCAAAATTTCTCGGGCTAATTCGAATTAGCATGCTCTTCAAACTATTTTGTAACAAATATTTTGTGAAAATACTTTTAGATTTTTTTGTAGGCCTATTCAAAGCAACACCTAACCTTTTGAAACATGAATGAATAAACATTTCATTTTACGTTATGCTATTATTGATCATTGATCCTAACCAGCGATTTTGGAATAAAAATTTTAGTAGGCTATTGAGTTGTAAAACGTATTTGTTTTGGAAAAACTGGAGTAATAATAATTTATTAATGTTATATTTTTATTAGTAATATGCTGAATATAACATTGATTTATAACATTCACATCGTAAGACGAAATTCTAAGGAAATCCTTGTATTATTTTTCTTGACAATTTTTAGGTTATGTGACAGTCGTGAAATAAGGTTAATTTTTATGCATAATTTTGATAAAACTTTATCCCAAAATAGACTTGCAAACTATGAATTATGAATTTAGATGTACTAATTCAAATAATTCAGGTATTCCAAGACATCTATTTGGCTATTCATCTACTCCAAAACAATAAGATGTGTTTGGTCAGTTCAAGTCTAATTTAAAACCTACCTCAGTCGATGGTTTAAAATGTTTTAAGATCTGGACTTGACGATTTTTGATAAATCCTTGACTCGGAAAGAGGCGAGAATCTAATTCAAGTCCTGAACTTATAAGCCCTTTACTCCAGAGTCTAACGTGATCTCTAAACTCCAGGGTCTATTCAAGTCCTCGACTACGTTAACGCTCTGACTTGGAAAGCCAATTTTCTGACTCCAGAGTTTAAAGCCAGTTAAAGTCTAGAACTTAGCTAAATCCCGAGCTCGGAAACTGGCCCTTAGAGTATGTTTGTACTTGTCCATGTGAATTCACATGGTTCAATATGATTTGCCTCAAGCTGGATTCTCACATACCAGTATCAGATACCATGTCTGGATCAGTGAGTTATTCATACTGGCACTATTCTCACTCAACCCTAATGAGCGAGTTTGAATAGTGCCATTAAAAGTAATAGAAATAATATTTTCACGGACTCTGATACTGATATGTAAGAATACAGTTCTATACTTCCTCCTCGTCTTCGGACGTAATCCTGACAAAAGGTCAGGGGAATATAAAGGAGCAGATAGAATATAATTCAATGATTATTTCAACAGATGACGGTAAACTGATCAAAACTAAGGAAATAATAACTGGACTAGTGACGAAACATTTACCTGTGATAGTCGTTGACACAATATATTTTATTATCTACATCTACGGTGAAGGGGACGCCGTCCAGACATTCGTTACACATGCAGCACCGGAAGCAGCCTGGGTGATATGACTTGCCCATGGCTTGGAGGATCTGCAACACCAACAATACATCAATTATTGTCACTCAACACGGAAACAATTTAGTTTTATGAGTCGATTTGCTAGTTATCTAGATGATGATTTTTTCATGCGTTAAATTAACTTCCTCAATTGCAATTTTGCTTCACATTGATACATTTCTTCCAAGTCAATCATGATTACAAAACACAATTTTCGATTACATTCATGAAATCAGTTGACTTGAGCCAAAGCTTATGAGGGTTTGCAGCGATATAGTAACAATAATACTATCGGCGAATTCTCATCTAGTACTGAATTCCAATAATAATTTCAATCAATGGATTATTCAAACAATAGTAACGGAAAATAATGATAGACAGCTGAATTGAACATGAGATGTTCCAATTTCCAAGTATGACTTCAAATTGTTCCTAGTAGAATAGAATGAATTCAGACACAAGAGTAGAGCTTTGAAATTCGGACAAAACATTTTCATCATAATCTTTAACTGGAAAAGCAAATGAGTAGGTAGAATGATCAACATAACATAGAATATTAAATAATATTAAATATGCTTGGTTTGTGACAATCGATATTTACCATTTCCATGATAAGGTGGCCACAGATAGCACACTTCTCAGCCGTCTGCTGGAACCCTGAATACTGCAACAAAAAAGTTAAAAATTACATTAACGATGTTGATGTTGACAAGTTTGCATTTCAGATTGATTGAGATTTTTCTTCTTGTTCCCAGAATGAACACAGCTTTTGGTCAGAGATCTGTACAATATTTAGGTCCTAGAATTTACAATAAAATTCCGCAGATCGCAAAGGACGAAATAAATATAAATAGATTTAAAAGAGCAGTACGGAATTGGTTATATGATACTGGCATTTACCAGACCGAGGAGCTCATTGTAAATAGGATATAGAATGAACTACTGTATTCTTTTTATTCTACCTTTAATAACTTACAAACCTTTATAACTAAAATTACTAATTAAATTTTTATACATGTTTTAGGAAAGAATATTATGATCACCCCGACACATATTATTATAGTAGGTTATCTATATAATAGCGTATGGCATTTCCTTATTCGTAAGTCCTTGTAATTTCGCACTGATTACAAGTGCACGTCCAAATTTAAAATGTACTGGATCGCCTGAGGGCTTGCCACAGTAAAGTCATTACTGTCACCCAGGTAGGCACGTCTGTCACATTCATAGACAATGTGTTTCATTGTCTGCAATGGAGCTCCACAATCGCATCCTGGAGAGTCTATAAAGCCCCATTTGAAAAGAGATGCTTTGCATCTACCGTGCAATGTTCGGATTCGGTTTAATGTGACCCATGCGTTTCGAGGAAGGTCAAATCCTGGTGGCCTGGTGCACTGTCTGAGAGCATCTGGAATTATAGGGGGTGCCTCCTCTCTCCATCAAACAAAAGTTCTCACTCTTGAGGCGCTCTGCCAGCTTTATTGTTGGCCTTCTGGATTTGAGGTTCCTCATATTCAGGTCTAGGATATCCTCATGAATTGGAAGCTGCTGGCTGGAGCATCCTGTTGTGCAGTCGCAGGAGGGCCTGACATCTGCGCAGATTGGGAGGTGGTATCCCACTAAGAACAGGTAGCCAGGGTACTGGTGTTGTTCTCAGGGCTCCAGTAATAATGCGCATTGCGTTGTTAAGTTGCACATCCAACAACTTAGTGTGGTAGCTGTTCATCCAGGATGAAGCACAATACTCGGCAGCAGAATACACCAGACCAAGGCTTGAGCACCTTAGAGTTGATGGAGATGAGCCCCATGTGGTGCCACATAATTTTTGTATTAAATTATTCCTCGTCTTCACCTTGGCCACCATGTTTTTAATGTGTTGATTGAAGGAGAGAGTCCTATCAAGGGTAACACCAAGGTATATAATTAGAACTAAGTTTAGTATTAGCAATTTTGTATTTATAATATAACAATTTATGTATATGTTTTGTCAATTAACTACTCTGGTTGCAATTCTTTGGCAATCAGAGAAATTATTATTAATAATTTTGTTATGAATAATTGATTTGTTTGTAAGATTTTTGGCATCATCAAAACGGAGTTTGTGTCAAAGAAAATTACTGGAATGGAAACACTTATACACACAATTTCATCAAATGTTCTTTCTTTTCTAATCTCAGCAATTCCTCTTACTATGTTACTCAAATTATGTAAACTGTAAACTAAAAATCTACTGAGCCAAGTACGTTCAAATTTGGCATGTTTGTTCAGTTGACCTTCTGGAGGCGTACTAAGAACGGATTTGAAAAATCCAAAGTTACGACCAAAATATGCGTTTTCTAAGCTTTTTCAAGAACTTATTGGCAAAAAATGTTCAAATTTGGTACATAGGCTCAGCTGAGGTGTAAAAAGTGTTGTATTAAGAGGGTTTTGAAACAAAGCCAAACATCTCCCAAAATCGGCGTTTTTCCTGCTTTTTTAAAGACTTTTTCAAGAACTAATTGACAGATAAAGTTCAGCTGGGGTCTAAAAATCTTGTCTTAATTAGACTTCATAATTAAGTCGAAGATACCCCTAAAATAGGCGGTTTATTTGCATTTTCCCAGCGTTCCTAAGCGTTCTTTCTCACATTTTTCAAGAACTAATTGAGAGAAAATTTTCAAAGTTGGTACAGAAGTTCAGCTAGGGTCTAAAAATTTTGTCTTGAGAGGACTTCAACATTACGATAAAGATACGCCCGATATAGGCGAAAAATCTGTATTTGACCATTTGATGGGAGAAAGCAAGCTCAAATAAAGGATGCGAGTGAAGCAAGTTTTTACCATTCGTTTTTTATATTTATTTCTTTAGCATTTATCATTAATTTCTTTAATTTAATTAGTGAGCTCTTCCAGTAAGGTCATTCCATTGGCAAACATTTATTTATACTTTGTATTTTCTACATCTATTATTCTTTTTATTTTTGTTGAAATATAAAAGCATTGAGAAATAGAGATATTTATTTTAAAACTCATACATAGCCTAATAGCATTATTAACTTTACTTTTTAGCATTATTTCGATGACTTACGTCTCCTAGCATGATAATACATCATCGCCAACTTTATTATTAAAAGGAATAGTTAAAAAAACTCCTGGCATTGTTACCAAAGTTCAATTTTTCAAGATATATTCGAATAATTCTTGAAACATGATGGTACATTATCGCAGTATTTTAATTGTCATTATACCATAGAGGAATGATAGCACAATAAGTTATCCCATGGCATAGGGCGTCTATGTTCCAATTTTCAACGTTAACTCAAGTCAATCGTTCTAGTGACGCTGGTGGTAGTCTCTCATACTGTGCCGTTCTTGCACTCTCACCCGGTCAAAACAGCTATAAATAATAGACAGTAGTCGGCTTGAGATAACAAAAATCTGCTTGAAATTTGGAACATAAACGACCTATGCCATGGTATATATTCGTATGCCTATTTTCTCTATTGGAATACTTTCAAAAAACTCCATGAATGGAGGTCAGAAAAAGCATGTAAGAATAGTAAAAAACCTTCACCATGTCACAATGCATGATAAAGTATCACCAAATTTGAATCATGTTATTATAAACAAGAAATAGTAAAACTAATATCCAAACATGGTAAGACAGCTTCATGATAACACATAGCCTAACTATTCTATTACAAGGAATAGTTTAGAAAAAAGGTTTGGAAAGATGATAACATGAGCAACTGGAGCTACCTAACTATTTTCTTACAAGGAATAGTAGGTTCAGAAAAAAGGTTTGTAAACATGATAGCATGAACAAGTGGAATGCTACTGACCAGATAGTCCTCCTCGCAATAGACTCTGCCGTGCACGTTGTAGAAGGCCTTGCCCCTGAGCGCCCGGCCACACGAGCAGCAGATGAAGCAGTTGGTGTGGTAGAGGTTGCCCATCGCCTGACACGCCTGTCCTGCGCCTGTCACCTTCTCTCCACACGTGTGGCAAATGCCTACACAACATAACCACAACAACATGCATTACTACACATACACCATTCACTACAATCCAAAGCTTCTTCCTTGTAAATTCAAATTTAAAATGTAAATGTAATTTCTTCAACTTCCTTAAATTGAAATTAAAATTTATAAAAGTAAATTTGAATGACTTTTGTTGGTGGGGAGTCACTTGCGGAAAGGTCCCACCTCACCTGAATATATCGTTTAAGCCGTCAAATTCATTTCCACAAAGCATTACAATAAATAAACAAATTATATAATAAATAAACATTGATTTTACAATTTATACAAGTTTCTTAATACTGAAAAATAATAAACTAAATGAACCAATTATTTTTTCAATAATCTGGCTTTTTTAATTGACATTCAAATTATTAAATACATCTTAAAACCAAACCCTAGTGGAAATCTACTAAACCCTAGTCAGATCTACAAATGCTAAAAATCCCTGCTTCAAATAAGATTGTGAACAACTTAGGCAAGACACACACCAGTTAGTCTAGACAAGACAAGACAAGACATGATCATGCACGTTTAGTCACAATAGTTCACATTGTTGCTTTTGACGCAACTCACACTGATTAGTCATTGCAATTAGACATGTCTTCATAAGCAACTATGTGAAGTATTGTGACTGAACGTGTCTGATCATGTCTTGTCTTGACTAACTGGTGTGTGCCTTGCCTTACAGTGCACTGATGTACAAGAGGCATATATTGCATTTTTAGTGTATTATGCAAGATTAAAAAAATATTCGTTCAAAGTATTCTTTGAAACCCTATAATGATGATCGTAAGATTTTAGCAATCTAAATACATTATCAACTGTTTTTTTGGATATTTTTTTAAAATGGTAGGCTATTTTAATTATTTCACCGGTTACTAGTATTAGACGTATATAACTTATCTCACAATATAATAATAATATTATATAAAAGTATTATAATAGTGACAAGGGCCGTGTGAGATAAGTACATCATGTAGCAACTAATACAATAAATCAAGTTTAACAGTTAACATCCGAGGTAAATCGTTGAGCCACATCCATACATGAAAAATAATTATTATTGAAATCATAAAATTATACCATTTGATACTGCGGTTGACAAGAGATATGAGGGCCAGATTGTAGCATATGGAAGGATATAAAGAGATTGCAGTATAAGTCAAGGGCTGCATTGTTCTCTGAGTGGCGCAACATTTGAAGGGCCAATTACAATTCTGAAGATCACTTCACACCCTTGACTCCTCGAATCTATCATCCTAAAAAACATGACTTGGCAATTTTGATTGTATTAAAACGTCAAAAGGATGGCCAGCTAAGGTGTCTATGAAAAATGAGATATTTAAAAATATATAAATCCCATCATAACACGGCATCTTAGATAATGAACACTTAATTCGTTTTATGAGACAATACATTATATTGTCTACCTCAACATTGACAAATATTCTAATTTATGCTGAAGACATCTTTGAAATATTGAAAACACCGAAAAGCAAGATTTTGTGATCGAAACATTTCAATATGAATGTTGTTCTACTAGTTGAAGTGACAAAATAAATAACAATATTGATGTGTAAAAGCTATAATATTGTACAGTGGCTTCGGACTGGAGAGCGCTAAAATCATTAATATTCAAGTCAGACGAGAGAATAGAGCATGAAATATGCATCTACGCACAGTATTAGCATATTTCCATTACTTGAATATTGCAATTGAGACTACATTTTTAGAATATTCAAAGTAATGCTTCTCTCCAAAAATATATCGATAAAATATATTCACGTAGAAATCTTCAATGATGTAAGCAATAGCACAGAAGATGGAACACTATGTTCTTTCCTTTGTCGCAATAATCCAGAACTCTTTCATATTTCCAAAAGTATTACAAATAATGATTAAAGTAAGTAAAAATTAATAAATACGAGTATGTCAAAATAATTTCTGCGGTTTAAACCAATATTGTGCCAAAAAGACGGATGTAAACAATATTATCAACTGATATCAAGTGTGAAACTATAGTTTTAATTAAAAACTATCAATACTGATTACTCACAACTAGCTAGAGGGATGACAGAGGCTGGGGGTAAGGGGGCGCCAGGCTCACTGGACATCAGGGCTGCAGTCATCAGCTGCCTGTGGGGGTGAGGATGGGGGAAAGGGTGGGCGGTCGGCATTGAGCACACTACACCACTCTTATCACTAACTTCTTTTTTCAAGTTGCGTTAGTGCTGCTGCTATTGTAATTCACTCACACCTGTTTGGCCCCGTTACACAATACAAGCACAAGCACAAATTGTCGCCCACAGTTTTTCATTCGCTGACGCACTCGCACGCGTCGACTACACCAGCGCACAACATACGTTCAACTGTAGTCTACTGATAAGCATCTCTTGACTAAACGCACACATTATCTTTGAACGGAACACATCGTCTAATCTTTAATGAGTACCTATTGAGTGAATACGGAATATCACATTCCAAAATTATGCAAATAGCAGTGTTACAAAATTATTGCTATTATCAAATTTTACTACTGGAATGAATTGCTTTGAGGCTGCATAATGAGGAATCTCAGTTTACTATCAAACAGAGTATTACATACTGATTTCCTGATTTTTTTAGGTTGAATCCCACCTTGGGCAAGAAAGATGGCCAGGGAATCAGACTCTATCTTCAAGACTACTGTATTTGAATTATATTCAAAGTAAGTAACAATTAGTTAAGCTTAAAGAATGTTTGACCAATACGTTACTTCAAAAAATTAGCTACAGTTATACAATTTTCCATGCTACATTCCAATGAATTGATACATTTGAATCGATATAACACTCGAGTAGTCAAAACTATTCATATCAAAGCCAAGAAAACTAAGTGATGCTCTATCCTCGATTCTAAATGTTAAATTGTCTCGGAACTGGGGAAGTAGCTTGAATTCGCTGAAAATATATAAGAATCAAAGCATTTATGTTACTGAAACCTACAGTATTCTCTTTAAATTGCTTCCACTGTATTTTACATTAGTTCCAAATTTATACCATAATTTGAATAATCTAGTAGTAGAATCACTTCCATACTCCCCATGTTCAGAATTTATAACATAATTTGAATAATCCAGAAATTATTGCATTTCCAAATTCCATGACATTAAGAAGTTTGCGTCGGGATCAAGCGTGAATGAGAACAGTTTGGATGGAATTTGTAGATGCATCAATTTGAATAACGAGACATCTCTTACGGGCAGAAAGAACGAGTGAGATTCACAATACACTGTCAGCATTCCTTGTGAATAGCAGCAATGCTTCCCATGCATCTAATGCTGACAGTTTGTTGGACGAATAAAGGTGATATGAGGAAGTGGAATGATTTGAGCAGAGCGCATAGCACTTGAAATGCCACCACGCTAACGAGCGACCAGATCCATGTTGAGTAAAACACGAGACACATTTATAAATAAACACGACAGAAACAACAGCGTTCTAGCCAAAAAGAAAATACGGTCTATAGGAAATAATGTTCTCCCTCGACTTTGTCCCGTCCCGAACCCATCAACCCAACAAGCAAGTTTACATTGTAGACTTTGATGGCGAGGAGCGAGTCAACCAGATACAAGAGACACGTCAAAATAAATAAAACAGGCATCTTTTAGAAGTGTTCCAAAGTTATAAATCATCTAGATTGGATGATTCCTTTCTATAATGGCTAGAAGGGAATTTTCTTTGAACTAATTAACAACTATAAAAAGAAGCTAATATTGTGAGCCTCCTTGGAAAATGTTAGTGAAACTATTTATTTCAAGGTCAAAATGAATCAAGAATGAAAGTAAAAATGCACGTTGAACATTCATATTATTTTAAGGATGAATTATACTATACCATTAAAAGTAAATTATAGTAGAAATCTACCAAATTTTTTATCTGTACGATGAAGCAATACTATAAATATTTATAATCCGAAATAAATAAGGCAACATATTATTTTGTTTCAGAAACACTACGACGTTTTTCTATTTTGATAAGAATCTCAATATCAAGAAAATTATAAGAAGACTTCTTAAATGACATCAAAAATAAAAATGATGAGCTTAGACAATGGATATCATTGTTAACTTCGAGATATATACACCCCTAAAACCTGATTGGAAACAGAGATGAACAAAAAATCGAAACTAATTAATTAATGTAATGAATTTTTCTAAGAGATAATATTTACTCAGAACTTCGCAGAACACAAAATACAACCTCACTATCATTCACCGAGCTTCACTTTGCTCTCACCTCGCATTGGACTAATAGAATTTTAATCAACTTTATCGAGTTGCTTTAGAAAAAGGGGAGGTCTCTTTGAGGTATGATAAAAGCAGATGAATTGCATTTCTGAGCATCGGCTTGAAATTAATGTAACAGCATCAACATCATCAGAAGCAGTAGAAGTCACGCAAGTAGGTGGTAGACAGGCAGGCAAGATTCACTTCAAATTGTCAGCATGTACTGAATATGTTAACTATAGTATAATAGTAGCAGCAGAAAGCTACCTACGAATTTCCTTATTCCAAAATGAAAACAAACAGCTGGAAACGACATGGTTCCAATTATTGCAGTTGGATGCGAATTTAGAAAATTCCAAACGTGTGTTGGAGAGATACACGAGATACTCGAGTTTCTACGTCTACCTACATTTTAAACGCCTGTGTAAAACACACGGTCATGAGCAATTGCAAGGGTTGGCCAGTGACAAGTGGGCGAAGCAAGAAGTAACTCCTACCCACTGCCAAATGCCAATTGATCTGTTCCACCAGCTATTTTGACACCATTACAATAAATTAACATTATTTGACTTCAGAAAATGATCGATTATAACAAGAGTTGATGCAAAATTTTTCAAAAACGGTTTTGGATAGAAAGCTTTTAAAAAAAATTTAAACATCAATAGTTGATAGATTTTCAAATAGCCAAGATGTTTTTTTTTGAAACTGCTACTGATGTCTATATAAAAAGCTCTAGGTTTTATTGATTATCTAAATCCTCCACTACACCTACTTGTGGTTTATAATCTCAAAATTAGGTGACACCTAGCCCTTAGCTAGCGGAAGATTGAGGACACTCTAATATATGTAGTTGAATCACAAATCATTCTGTAAAATTACATCCCCGAATTTTTTACTACTAAAACGAAATTATGTAAAAATGAATGGTTTCCTAGAAAACATCACTTCACAGAGGTCTACTCATTTTAATCGTACTATAGATATGCTATAATGCATGAGACTATAAAATATTAATAGATTTATGTGATTTAAATGTTCTTTTAAGAGGAACTGTTTCTTGATTATTCAAAGTAAATTTAATAGATGGATGAACAACTACCATGGCTAATTTTAATATTAGTACCTAGTCAACATTCATAATATTCCAACTGATGTCTAATACTCTGAGTATTCTGGGTGAACAAATGAATGGAGGATGCAATGAAATCATTTCATCACAAATTACACAATAAAATACATGGATTATAGAGTATGAGCAATCAAGACGATGGATTGAAAGAATACAATAATAACAGGGTAGAAAACTTTCAGCTCTCTAAGATTAAATAATCACAGTATTCTACTGAATACTATCTGTGAAGAGCGAGAACTTGAAAGAGGAGTTACCTTCCACAAGAGTTGGCACAAGAGATGGAGAAATATAATGTTGAAATGGAGTAAGCTAATAAAATGAAATGAATACATTCAGCCGAGCATATAAATAATAGTAATAGTGTATTTGAGAGCTTGAAACAAGGGAGACGCATGACAGTGGATTACAGCACACCAAGCATAGACAAAATACTAGCACCTATAAATTGTGAGCTCTAGTAAATCCCCCATGTGACCAACAGTAGGTTGGGATATAGAGAAAACCGTTGATTTATTTCCAGTGAATGGACGCTAGAGTAGATGAGCAACTGCGCCAACCAACCATGAAATACAGCAAAGGAAGTTCGTTTTCCTTGATAGAAGTATTCATAATAAATTATTGAAGCACCTCTAAGAGACTGAATTGATAACTTAATAAATCGTAGGATTCAGATAAATTGAAACTGAAGTCAATAATTAATGTCTGATTTGCCTCACTGCGTTGGCACAGTTGGATACGGCGCTATCAACCGAACACAGTCGTGGGTTCGAATCCCGTCAAGCGCATGGATTTCATGTCATGCCATTATCCCTTCTCATTACCAAGCGCAAGTAAATACTATGAATATATAAATAGTTAACTGGCAAAGTAGGATGATCCTCGATCATAATATATTACTTATTTTCATCTGTCTTAATTCAATATTATTATTCCAGAACATCAGAAAGATTATCATTGTTCCTAAAATCTATAATATTAATATAATATTTTAGAAATGGCTGATGAAAAATGACAATTTGACATCAACAGCACGTTATTCAATAAAGGAGCATTTGTAAACAGCTGTATCTTTACAGAGGGTCTTGGCACATGCAATGAAAAAATAAAGTATACGAATCTGAAATTTCTTCTAATATATCGAGATTTCTTCTAAATATATCAGTATTCAAACACTTTTAATTCATTGCAGAGACGATTTATAATGAAAATTTAATCCCGATTGCACGTCTATTACATTTAACCACCATGAAATGATGTAAAATGACGAAAGCAATGTCAGGAGAACCAATAAACGATTTGGACGACACTGAAATGACATAATTTTAAGGCGGTTCAACTTAGACGTACGTGTAACCGAGCCAGAGAGATAACTGGAATAAATAATCTTTTATTGCCCATTTCTTAGTTCCATTTAATTGTGTCCACCAAGTGTGTATTCATCATAGGGACTACTTGTTGCTATTACAAGGTGACGATCCATTAACATTTGGCAAAGTGGTTGTTCAGACAAATAATGCAGATTTAAAAATATTCGCAGATGAGTAGGGCAAATGGTGGTCGTTTAGTCGCGTGTTGAAGTGTATTTTGGCCGATTTCTTTGTGTCAGCCGGCGCTGCTGTGGTCAGTGCCAAAAATGCCGTCTCAACAGGGCCATAAGCACTGCTCGAGTTTATGATTGCCAAAGAATTCGTTTTCTCACAGATAAGGCCGATTTATTCTAACCGTATCACTTTGAATGGACAATTGAAGACAATATGCAACTATCAATTTGTACCAAGAATAGTTGAAAATTTCTTGAATGAATAATTATTTTTCTAGATTAAATTGTGATTTCCTATCTACAATCAATATCACGAGTAATCCAATACTAATTTAGGTTAATTGACTTATGGATCAACTTTGTAACTTGAATTCTACCAAGCAATTCTGATTCGACCTGAATTTTTAATTCTCTTAGGAAATTATCAATCAATTTATTACCGTATCGACATTACTACTGTATCAAATCAGTAATGATACTACCACTTATCATTTTTATTAAAACAATTTAACATTATTTTCTAACATTGAATTAACAATGTTAAATTCTTATTATTATTTAATCATTCTTACCATGTGGTCAGTATATTAAACCTTGAGCCTTTCTTTCACTAAACAATCTTTTCTTTGTACATAGGTTTTCTTAGGATCGTGAAAATGAAAACAAATATGAATGTAGGTAATATTGTGGCAAAAATTAATGGCTCAAATACTACTTGTATGTGTCTACCAATGCTGGTGTATGAGAAACTTGTAGAGCACACATAATCAACTATCTAGACAATATGAACTTTTTATTTAGTATCAAAATAAATATGTACAGAGCAAAAAAAGGAAGCAACTTCGATTATAGTACAACTAGATAAATTGCTACGAGTTTATAAGACTAAACCACCATGTCGTAACAGTGATGAAATTCGTATTGTATTTCATAATTGTATGGTAGGTACTATTCTCATCACCGGAATAATGAAGTTTCAAAATCTTCAGATTACAACTCTACTGAGTTTTTTTCAATAGTAATGTGTAACGTCTAGATACACGTTTGTGAGTTTAGGTATCAACATCAAAATATAATTGATTGATTCAAGATGTAAATCACGTCATGAAACTTGTGCTCGACACAATAATATTAGATAAATTGGGCAAATAAAACTGTGAAGTTTGATATTCCATGTCTTTGACATTGAATTGATTGTTCTCATGAAATGGGACTAAAAATAATTGGAAATTGACTACCATAAAATTGCTCTGTAATTCTAATTCTATCTTCATGGAAATATGACTAATTCATATTCCTCGAATAACATTTAGCCACCAGACTTGTCTAGAAATTACACATCGCTGATATGACTTCAAACATGACATCATGATCCAGGATGGTGTTACTACTGTACTAATCGGCTTCAATTGGCGTAAAACAAGCATGTGCAAGTTATACAATGCAAATTAACGGGATTAAAAGTGCACTCACTATACATGCAATTATTACTGATCACTCATTTTGTATATTGTAACTATAGCAGTATACATATTTTCAGTGAGCAACTGGTACCAGTTTTTATAAAATAGTAATGCTATATTACTAAAATCAATCAAATGAGCATAAGAGGAGATTTTGTATATCATTGTTGGAAATAGCAATTTTCAAGATAATCATCATGTTCAAGAGTTTGCAGGAGATCTTTATCTTTGTAGGAGATAATAATTTAAAAATCATAATTTTTGAATGAAGGAAATATTTGTAAATCTGGCTGTTTAATGATGTAGTACTAGCGTTCCAGAAATCAACCACACCTTGTTGTCTTTTCAATGTGACGGTTTATTCAATTAACTTAGCCCACACAAATCGCAGATGTTATAGTTATACATCTTGAATTGAGAAAAAAGAGGTACAAAGGAATGACCTCGTTTCCAGTCAGCATTGCTAAGTTCAGCTACATGACCGAGGAATTTTGAAATCATATTCTGTCACAACTAGATCTCAAAAAAAAAAAAAACATTTCAAAGTAGAATAATACTGTAGTGAGATTCACAGTGATTACTCAGTTGTTTGTTTAGAGCATTATATAGGTATTTCTCAGTATAAGTAGATTTTGATGGAAATCCATGCAGTAATTGTTTTTGGGGTACCATTTTTTGGACCTGTGCCGACATATGAGAAAATATATTTCAGAAAAGTAGTGAATTGGACCTATGATCATTTGAAGATCGAAATTTACTTGAAAATCTTGAGTTGTAAGATGAAGAAGAGCTTCAAAATGTGGTAGTAAAATCTACCTTTCAATAAGAATGCTATTTCAAAGTCTCCATTGAAACCAAATGAATATTGATATTCAATGCTTTGAGTTGAATGGGACTTGATTTAGTTCAAATCGATTCCTAGAATGTCATGTTGATTTTGACATTGGTAAATTCTCTTATATAATAATGATACTGGTAATCAGGTATGTTGGACATGTATTGTAATTTATATTAGGTAAAGGTATTGAAATTCTACTTCAAACACCAAATAGTCACATCACACAATGCTATACAAATAATACATCCTATTTAACGAATAATAATAATGCTGGAAAGATGGGTTATCACTAATCACGCTAATCTTAATTTACGTTTTTTGTCCAACTTTGCTAAACTAACTAGACTTTACAAAGCTTGATCTAATAACAAGGTATTTCAAGCACTTAATATAACTGATAGACGAGAAATAAACGCTCAAGAACATCGATGTGTCTCTGAAGGTATGTCTATTCATACCTCACCACTCCTAGTCGGTTTATTGCTTGAGAGCTGGACGAGGAACGATAAAGCTACTAATTTTAGTGATAGAGAGAGGGGGGGTTTCCTTAATCGAAGCCGTATGGACCAATGAACGAATTCAGAAAAACATGTATCTATGTAACGAAGGCAGCTGATGAGGTCATGAACCCCAGGAGTTGAGGCCATTAGAAGGAATCTCCAGCAAATTGGAATTCATAGTCGTCTCCCTTTGGGCGAGGTCCCTGCGTTGATGCTGTGATGCTGCTGCGTGATGCAGATGAGATTACAAATTGCTAGGGACATGATAACGTCAACACAAAAAGATAGAAAAGAAATATAGGTGGGTGTGTTGAGTTTAAAAGCGGCAAAAGAAGACGACCAGGGGCTAACTAACTGATGCACGCCTACTTGATGCTATGACAACCTACTTAATTCAAATTTAAAGCAACAACATGGTCCATCCACCTTGCGTATTAAAAAAATACCTAGTCTTATCTGCACGGCCACTCCACATCGTACGCTCAAATTCCAAAACATTGCACCAATAACTCAAATTAAACACAGTGCTACAGACCTTCTAAAGGTATACAGTTATTGCTTCAACTAAGGACCTAGAATGAAAGGGCTTGATTCAATTAATACACAGTTACAATTTATATGGAAATTGGGAATAGAATATCAGAAATTATATTACTGATTAGATGATTTATATATCAGAGATAGTTATCATTGATTAAATTAATGATAAGATTATCTTTAAATTTGATTGATAATCGACCAGACATCTGAGTATATGATAATTGAACTAAAAATAAACCTACGATACATAATAATAGTCCTAAATTTTTTTTAATAATCTTCAACACTATCCAATAAAACTTACTATACTTGATTAACTTATAATAAAAGTTGAAGCATCAACGTCACTAGATGTTCTACTATACAACCAATAATGCATACAAGAAAATTGATACAACATCTTGGAATAATTGGAGATAATACAAGAAGCATTGATGATTTATTTCATTGGATTACGTGATAAGGTCCTCTATCTAATTTTATTCAGGAACATACATTGATGTAACTAAATAAATTTTAGAACTGTGTTTAGCTGCTAGACAGTAGACATATGGTGCATGCTATTGCTATACATATTATACTATCTGATCGTATGGTGGTGTACACAATTACCAATTCCAATATTCAAATGTATCAATTACACTGATATGATAACAGAGCATCGAAGCCGATAATGGCTCACTATCAAATAGCTTGATGCAACGCAGCCATTTGCTTACTAACTGATAAGGGCGTGATTTCAGCATTTCATCTAGAAGAGTGTAACAGAAACCTGTCAATAATTTCATACCATATGCATAATGCATTACGCCTCTGCCTTTTCCATGAAATCAAGTTGTAGAACAACTCATAACAGTGTTCTCTGCTATGAAAGGACTACTGGAAAATGATAATGCCAAACCCAAACAAGACTGGTGTATAGATTTCGTAGACAAGAAGCTCGAGAAGACAAGTATCTCATTACCAAGAATAGACTCTGCGGCTTTTGGTAGGGAAATTCAACTTGTTACGAAAATACTTTGTAAAATTATTCCCAGCTTTAAAGAGATGACATTGTAGACTGTAGAGGAACAAACCGAACCATTCCCTCCCCCTGCAAGTATCACTTCAAATGTTCTATATTATTTTAAATTCAACAAAGTTTTATACTAAACCTTTCAATCATTTTAATTAAAAATGAATAAATGCCACATCAACTTCAACACAGGAAATTATTAGAAATTCTACACATTTTTATTATTCAATTTCCAATAAATAAAATTCACAAAAATAACATTTCTATTACAAATTCACTATCATCCATCCCATCTATGCACTAACCGAGAGCTCATGTGGGCATCATCCTAAAAAAAACCTACACAGTTGCCAATATAGCACGGCTTGTACTTGTATAAGTACAATGGTATATAACCTATGCAACATGTTGGTCTTCGACCTTTTTGTTTCATCGAGGAATCCTATTCGAGGCTGGGGAAGTTTCCAGATTAGTTTGGCGGCGGCCGGTGAACATAAATAAGCAAGTTGAAAAGGCTACGCGTAGCACCAGTGCCGAGAATATGTTCTGCCCATTTCCATCTCAGATAGAGATAGACACAGCTTATGTGGCTACGGATAGAAAAACTTGAGAATTGTTTACTACCATGCCCAAGTACACTGACTTTACGATCGCAACGTGAAAATAGTAGGGCGTCGTAAAGTCGTTCAATAACCTACACTTCGGCCTACAATAATTCTCTTCTGCACAACTAAACCTAAGAGAGCCTCCCCCCTGGCAATTGTAGGTAATAGATCTTTGCGGTTTCCGACAATATAAATCAATGGGTTATTATTGAAAACAATAAACAAAAACAGTGGGAAATCGATTTTCAATGCTAGCCAAGATCAGGTTCAAGCGTTGTGAAGTAATCTTCTACATATTTACTTTATAAAGAATGAAGCATTCATGGAAAAGAGGAAGGGGAAGAAACAATATTGGAATTGATGGGATTAAAAAAATTCGGCAAAATAATTGAAAAGTCAACAGCAATCTTAAACTATAATATTAGCATATTCAATTTCATAAATTTAGGATAACTGCTCTAATTGAAGAAAGTAGAAAACACTTATCATTCAGAAAGAATTCATTTCAATGAAGAAATCTATCAACAGTTTTGGACAATAATATATTAACAAAACGTTCATCCCTTGACAAGCCATAGAAAAATGTCAATAGGTATCATTAGGAAAGACCTCTCTCAAGGAAAAATTCCAGAGCAGGTATTTCCTGACGGTATGGCACTGCGGATAATCGATTGAATATTTTGACGTTCAAAAACTCATTTGAATTTCAATCAGGATTGGTTCTATATTCAGGAGTCAACCATAGTTCGAATTTTTTTGTCCCTAGCTAAAATTGTATGTGAAATACAGGAATATTATTGCACGATTACGTTGATCAACGAGTTATAGGATTTATGCCCTATGCAGATTCTAGCATTATGTTATATTCGAATAAATATATATATATTATATAACATTCATAGAAATTCGTAAACTGTCTCTTACCAATCATATTTCAAATGTATACTCAACTTGTAATCAAGTACACTAGTAAAATTACTAGTGTACTTGATTACAAATAGTAATTTATGTTGAATACAACATCTTATTCGTTTAAAAAATGGCATCAAATGTTTCGAGAACATTTTTTTTAGGCTAATTTTTTGTTGACATTTCCAAGTGTCAATAATTACAAATCAATATACAAAAAATATTATGGCAGGAACATATCCAGGTGTGGACATTCCAAAACATAATAAAATAAGACACGAGCATAGAGCATCAAAAATTAGATTAGACAACTATGTATTCACATTAATTCTTTTTGCATAACACTAACGAATCGGAATAAAATAGATCCAAAAATTGTCCAATATTACATCCTTGAGAGGGTTTGATGACTTGATTCGAACATCAAAACTTTAAATAATTAAACTTTAAAAATAAGGGAACAGGAATTCTTTAAAATCGATAATGAATTTCCATTAATGATGAGCGGGATTCACCTATTTATGTAAGACTACTGAGAGAAATCCAATGCGCCAATGAATAATAATAATAATTTATTTATTTATGGAAAAGGCCAATGAATGATTAAATGTAAAGCTTCATATCCAGAACATATTCCAGAAGGAAGTTTCCAGTGATCATGGAGAAGTTTCATTAATTTATCTTACAAAATGAGAGGAACATAGATATGAAACACCTAATCAATAAAAAGTTGTTACGTTTCATTGATCAAAATTGTTTCTTTGATAATTAAACCATCATTTCGGTTTATGTTTATGTTGGCCTATAACTAAGAAGCACATCACTTCATTCAGCGCGATAGATTTTTCAGATGGAATCGGACACCTGACACTGAACGACACTGATACACGACTATATTCACCAGCACACGACCACGTGACACTGCAGCCGACCGGCACTTGCACGTTGCACGTCTCACGTCTCACACGGCACTCACGCCGATCCACGCAAGCCGCAAAACTAGAGCCGCGCTCTTAGCGCGCTACCAACCTCACAACACGACGCAAACCAGTCTAGCCAAACAACTAGTCTAAATTATACCTTCCGTATTCGTTTCTTTGGGGCAGCCCCGGCGCTACTTGTTTCCAAAATCTTATTGTAATCGTTTCTCAGGAGAACAGTAGTTGTTGATCCCGTAATTAAGTTCTATAGCATTATCCTGCCGATTGAAATCTCGAGGAGCAGACTACAATTATGTAATTTGGAATAGAATTTAGAATAAGGATGTACAACGATTCACATTTGAGAACTTATCAACTAAATTACATTAAAAACATGGAGGAATGAAATTTTTGATTAAAAAATTCTCATTTCATAAAACTTAGTTTTCAGATTACACTGAAGGTCATATAAATAAATCACTCCAGAATTACACATAAAAACTATTAAAACATTCAAGATAATGCTAAAAGCTAGCAGTACTCAAAAAATTGAATAGCCCAAATAGCCCAGTAAATCAATATAGAAAGATTCAATCAGCAGCAACACGTGACTGTAGAATAGAAGTTCTAGATAGATAGAATTATATAAAGTAGTCGAGTAGAAATTCTAGATAGAAATATGAAGAATATTATTCAATTCAAAAGTATGTACTTTTCACGTATAGGAATCAATAATGTATGATGAATTAGAACTAAATTTCATATCGTTTGATAAATTGATGATATATTTTTATTGACTCATGTGGGCTACAAACTGCTATCACAAACACTATCAAAAACAATAATTATTATTAATTTTATTAATTGACGTTTTTATCCACTTTATTAGACCATTATTTTTATTTGACCGTACTTGGACTTTTATATGACTCATACGAATCAGTCTCCAATTAGAGACAAGAAACTCAAATCATGACGAAAATTTACATAGTATTATGATTATGGATTTCATTAGATACAATACCAACTTGAAAATAGTTAATGTTTCTTTTAGAATAATTCATAAATTATATGTACTTTAGTTACTTTACCAGTGGAAGGGATTTATTGAATATTCTCCTTTGGAACAAACTCAATTCTCTATAAAGTTTCTACAAATCAAAATAATTGACAAATGATTCAAAGGAAGACGTGAAGCACAGTTATTTCAGTCGTTGCTTCATTCACAAAAAATCGTACCTCTTTTTAAATTCCTAATTGGATGTTTGCAGTTGGAATGAACTATCGACAACACGAACGGGAAAAGAGAATGAAGTAGATAGAGGCAAGACTAATATTTGGAAAGAGAGGATAGCGCCAGCCCAACTCACCGGGGAATCTACAATCATCTTGAATGCTTAATGAGACCGGCTGCTTACACTCGCACATTGCGGCGGAAAGCGAATTAATTTCGGTTTCACTAGAAGAGGATACTTTGAGCGCAAAGAACATGAATGGGATTAATTATTGCAAATGAGAATTACATCTTTCACTTAATGACCGCAGTTTCATGCGGCGATAAATTGATTCTAGTACAGTAATAAGATTCTCTGTGAAAATTGCATGATTGGATTAGATTGAATGCTAGTTCAATTCAATAAAGAATCAAATAACCAGTATTATCAGTATACATATTACAATATATACATAACAGCAAACATAGCTATCTGAACATAGACATGAGCTGAATGTTTATGAAAGTATTAAAACTACGGTATCATTATTTTTATAATTTTCATAAACTATATTGTAATAACGAATGTAATGAGTAGATCCTGTCATAAACTGAAGCCATTGGAAAAATTCGTTAAATATTGTTGGGTTGGAATTAAACATAGCATTCATTCTGCATAATTATTGTACTACTGTACTTATGCATTGGTTAAACCTTTAAGCTAGCCCATCATAATATGTAATGAGTAGATTAATACTGCAAGGAACAACATCCGAAACGATCTCTCTGCCGATAAAAGCCATAAGAATAAATAAATAAAATAAAGTAGATTAATGATAATGTGAGTAGGCCTAAGGAAGGAAAAGAGTATGTAGCTTAAAAAATCCGTAATTGATTCCTATGAATATGGGGAAAAGTGGATTAATTTTCCAGCACTCTGTATACAGATAAAAATGGGCTTAGCAAATTCTGCTTCAAAGACTAAAGGTAGAGACAATTCGAGGATCAATACTAATACGATGATAATAATAGAGGTCATGATGATAGATGTATTAGGGACTCCACCCTCTATACACACATACTCCAATCAAACACTCCTCGCCAAGAAAAAGAGTGAGATGGTCGGCTTCTCTATTATCTCTAATATTCTTCTGTCACGGTTTGCGAGCATCGTCGACCTTGCTTGCTCTCTTCCTCCCTCCCTCATTCCCTCTCACTTCCTCCCACAATTCAAACCAATTTAGATGAATATTTGAATAGCACCTAAAAGCATTCAAGCTACTGCGACAATTTTTTTGCAAGCATGCTATAGAATTTATTATTGTTTACTCACAGAGCAAACAAAAATGATATCATTCAGTCAACATACTTCCAAAAAAATAATTTACAAATGACACCTCGCAGGTGGTTTGATAGGAAGAAACTATGAAAATGCTTTTACCATGATTTAAAGTATATAATCCAATTCATTCTGTGCAAAATGATACATTATTTTTTTTACAGACAAAATATTAATAGTAGAAGTCTCAACACGTTAACAAATCATCTAATCAAATCAATGGCAGAGTCCAATAAATTAACAAATATTTTTTACAATACAGCAGAGTTTACACTTGATATTATCAATATGAAAAAAATTAGGAGACATTATTTAATCTAAATGATACAGTCAAATTGAATATGATGCATCGGTAGTATAGAATGAATTGTTGAAATTCAGAAATTTTTCAATTAGAGTTGCTGAATTAATATGAAAAGTAGAAATAAATTAATGATGTTTAGTTAGATTAAAAATCTTAGGACCGGTAGCACAAAAAAAAATTAAATTTAAATCATGCTACAAGAAGCAATAAGGCTTTTCAGATAAGAAGGCTTCTCTGATTGGTTCTCGTGGCATTCATTATTCTATCATCAATAAAATTTAACAAACTTTATTGCAACCATGAATATATCTCTTAATTTGTACAGCAATATTTGATGGCTTCATATGTATCAGCGTGATATATAAATGAACAGACATACCAAAGTTGACACTCTTAAGCTGCGTTTACACCAAAGTTATTAACAAAATGTTAACTTAATCCTTACAGATTCTATTAGATTGAACATAACTTATCATACACGTAATGAAAATATGTGTTTGTCAAGTTCCGTTCAATCTAATAGAATCTATAAGGATTACTAAAGTTATTAACATTTTGTCAATAACTTTGGTGTAAACGCAGCTTTACATGGAATTTCAAATCAGGATCACAGATAAGAGTTTTTACTAAATGATTAGTAAATTATTTATAACTAGTAGGTAACCCGTGCTTCGCAAGGGTCTATTTTAAAACTGCAAAATGAAAACTTGACGTAATAAAAAATTCGTAATTTGAAAATAGGCCTATAACCATCCTCGGTTAATGAAGAATCTATATGCAAAATTTCAAATTAATCAGTTGAGTATATTTCAGACGTGATGATGCGTCAAACATAATTCCCTATTTCTTACGTGTATAAGCCAGTTCTTTCCTTTATTATAGTATAGAAAACTGAAGAATACATAATACTTGAAAACCTCACAGAATCATATTGATTTTTCCAATACATCAATAAATTTTAGTTCGATTAGGATCCTCCTCAATTTGATCAGGCAGCCTTTTGTTTTCCCAATTCCAAACAAAATACCTAAAATACTCGTTTAACTGGGAATTTGTTCTGATAGTACTTTATAACTGAATAATATAAATTATTACTTATTTTATTGTGATCTATTCATGTTTTTCTTATGAAATTCAATTATAGGCCTACAGCATGAAGACTATGTCCAATTCATTTGTACTGGTGGCAAAATTTTACATTAAAAATAATTATTTGATAAAATCCAAGTTCAATAGTAATGAAAACAAATTCCTTCAAAAAATAATTGATAATAATACGTTTCGAGGGAAAAAATTAAGAACAAAAAAATGGGAAGCATCGGGGATTCGAACCGAGGAATCGACGCTCAGTAAGCAAGCGTTTTACCGCTGCGCTACATAGACGTACGTAAACGGTGGTCTTATAACCTCCTCATAAAGAGACACACTTTGGGCTATGGAACTTCATGTAGCCTACGGTAGCATAGATGAATTTGAAGATTAATTCTGAAAAATCTAGAAGGGAAATTGAAATTTGGGCTTCCAGGTGCACGAGATTGATATTTTTAGAATCTATGTTCAAAACTTGGAGATCTAAATCATTCCCGTTTTTCCGGTATGCAATCCACAAGTTGACATGTTTTGATGCGAACAAACGAACACACGAACAAACACAACCCTACTCTCTCTTATTATATAGATTAGAAAATCTAGAGCACAAAACAAAAATGTATCCACTTAAACAATGAAAAATGCACATTGGTGAGAGTAGGATTTTGTACAAAAATATTGTATTATTATCATAGTCCATGACTAGTAGTTCTGTCAACAGTAGACCTCGCGCAGTTATAAGCCGCAGCCTCCTCTTATACTATTAGAGTAATTCCTGTCTGTATGTCGTGTCGGCGAGATATCGGTGTGAAAACGGCTAATGGCTGTTGGGATTGGTGTATCAAAAATGCTAACATCAAAAACTAATCTCCTTCAAGACATACTGGCAACAGGACAGTCCAAGTTCAAAACAGAGAAAGTTCGAGAGACAATATATTTTAGTTATTAATTGCATGCGTTATTGCACGCAATCAATAGTTCATTTATTTATTTATCCACAATGGAGACAACGGGTTTCCCAAATATGTCTCCTTAACAATAAAAATTGTACAGATACAAATGAAAAACGAAAAATAATGATAAAAATAATACAAACTAATGCAATAATAAATAATACAAACAACAAAAATACCACCTAATTCAAAAATAAAAAATACAACGATTTCAAATACTTATGAAAAAAGTAAAAATAAAACAAATTGAGAACTTTAAATTCCAAAACTTATAAAAATTAAAGAATATAATAACAAATAATGAACAAAAATTTTATCAATAGAATAAATAACATTAAATAACTGAACGACGTCCCAAACCATATGCACATCCACACTGATACACCAACTATTTATTTGATCAGATCATGCTTACAAAATCTGGTGTGGCGCACTCACACAACTTTCCTTGCCGTTATGAAAATTGACCACCTGACGCTAGTGTACTCGCGCATCTCAAGTCTACTATTCAAAGATATTAGACAGCTGGTGATTGGTCAATACCGCTGGAAACACACGAGGTCTGCTATCTCTTCATAGTGAATGATTTAATAGAATCAACAGTTGCCAACAGTTTGCAATTTAATAATCTTATTTTCTTGAACATCGAGCTTATTTTCAATTTTAGGTGAAAATGTTACTGAACATTAATTGTAGAGATTTTCATGATCAATCTTTTCCACTTGAAATGCAATCTAAAATCAAACTTTGCATAGATGGGGCGCAGCTCTTAAAATTTTTAAAGACATGGGACTTGTGGCAGTTGATAGAGCTTATCAATCAATGACTATTTTAGGTATGAATTTGATCAAAATCGTTGGAGCCGTTTTTGAGGAAATTTCGAAAAACCCTGTTTTTGACAACATTTTTGCCATTTTAGCCGCCATCTTGAATTGCATTTGATCGAAATTGTTTGTGTCGGATCCTTATAGTGTAAGGACCTTAAGTTCCAAATTTCAAGTTATTCCGTTAATTGGGAGATGAGATACAGACACACACACACACACACACACACACACACACACACACACACACACACACAGACCAATACCCAAAACCACTTTTTTGGACTCAGGGGACCACCTTGAAACGTATAGAAATTTAGAAATTGGGGTACCTTAATTTTTTTCGGAAAGCAATACTTTCCTTACCTATGGCAATAGGGCAAGGAAAGTAACAAGATTTAATTATCATATAAAGCTTTCCGGACTTTAGCGCGAGAAAACCAGAAGACATCTAGGCGCCCAGACAAGCTGTTATAAGTTCTTTGCATCCTATATTTAATGGTGCATAAAAATTATTGCATTCAATGAGGCATGCAATTAATAGTCTACACAGCTGCTGATTTTTTACTAAGTTACATTGATATATTGAATTGCATATGCGTCATGGCATGTGATTTATAATCCACTCAACAGCTTATTTATAATGAATAATATTCTATAGTCTGATGTTTACTCTAATATTGGCGTATGAAGGAGGCTCCGTTTTCCTTTTATATTATCCTTGAAATGCAAAATTTCCAAAAACCTTGTATATACGTCGACGCGCAATTTAAAAAGCTTTATACCTGTCAAATCTCATGAAAATCTATTACCGCGTTTCGCAGTAAATGCACAACATATAAACATTAAAAGAAATGCCAAATTGTCGACTTGAATCTTAGACCTCACTTCGCTCGGACAATTATCTTAATATTTGTAATTAAATACCATGTTTGCATGTTATCATCATGGCTGTTGACTGAATTATAATGAAGTTGTTGATATGTAATGCTAATGGTAGTATTGATCAACTACAGTATTACAGTTAATAATCGCAGATCGAAATAAAGAAGCAATTCACGTGTTATCAAACTTATGTATTTTTAAATTAATATTTTATAAAAATCATATTATAACATTGTGGTGAAATAGATTGGTTAGACAAAAAGAGACGAGAGCAATAATAATAGAATAGAATCATAATTTTATGTGTGAGTATGAATAAAACAAAAATCGGTCACAACCCAATCTAAAACTTCTTTCAATAAACCCAATAATAGAACAAGCTACTATTTGAGAACAAAGTAACGATGTAACTTCACTTGAAGCATGCTTCGGTGATGGAATGTTGCAGACGACAGATTTATGGGGAGCTAAAAGGAGAACATCTCACCGGAAGAAGAAACAAACCTACAACCTTCTATGTGATCATCAGCTTTGTTATTTACGGCCTTGTCTATGTGTACTATTTATTTTCAAGCGGGTGATAGACTGCTATCACAAAAAGCCGTTCAAATTTGAAACAGAACTCAATTTTTCCAAAACTATAATCCCGTTCCCAAGAAAATAAAAACACACTACAATAATATTTTCAGATGAATTTGAGTTTGACGAATTTTTGACTGTTGAATTTTAGAATGCTACGACCTTATGACTGATCAAGACAATCTCGTTCAGAAAATTCTCACATTTGAAATAGAATTCACTTTTTCCTAACAATACAATCGAATCAGTATGTTTTTTCTGAGAATGATGCTCACGGATGATGCTTGAGAGGAATGGTTATGATGAAGAGATATATATATATATATAGACGTAAATATTTTTAGGTGAATTCCGAACCACCGATGAGTGAGTGATTTTGAAGCCCATGAGCTGGCCTAGATCTGCCTCCCTCCCTACGAGATAGCCTAGTGTATGGAGCTTATCTGACATTTGCATTAGCAACAGTTCAGACGGCAAGGACAACCACAACTAATTACAACTATAGTTTGAGAAGCCATAGAGTAAAGGATGAAATAAAGAGATGAAGTAAAGGACTCTCAGAACTCCCCATTGAGGTCCTCACTCCATAGAGGTGTCAAACTTTAGCAAGTCCAGCACCGCTTAACAACATAAACAGGGATAATAGCATTTTCCTAACACTAAACAGCTAGTTCATTCAGCCTACACATGTAAAAATGTTTTTAATATTCTATCAACGTAAGGAAAATAATATCGAAAAAGTTTCAATTATTGCGTGGAATAACCACTGATTTCTACAGATTCCTTCCTTTAGTTGAAATAGATTGATTGATATTATCAATCTTTGACATTTCTCTTTATCCTTGGATTTTCTTCTTGTGAGCAGATTCCTCGTTAAGTTTAATGTTAATTTATTTTGCTTTAGTAGGCCTATATTAAAAAAATAATTTCTAAATATTTTTCCCGTTATTACCGTGAATTATTAATATTTCGCAATATTTTTTATTGTTTTATCGTAAGTTTATTCTATTACTGTATTGTAATGGGAGCTTGTATGAAAACACTTCCGGTTAAGCAGGACCTCAAAACGTTTACGAATTTAATAGAATAGTTGGAAAATAGACTTGGCCATTATTTGCAAACTAATGTGATATGAATATACGTGAAAGATAATAAGAGATCTACATACATATAGCGCATGTATGCCACTTTATATTCATGCTACCTCTAATAACCATTTGATTCACCTTTTCCGGTTCAACCTCAGGTCATACACGGAACGATCTACCAGCTCACTGACATTTCAGAAAATGGAAAGGTCAACACTTGCCCATATCAACTCCCCATAATCACAAAAAAGGAAAGATAACCAAAAACATGTAAAATCTAATGAAAAGTTAATTTTAACATGTTTGCTAATGTAAATTTGACTCATCAGGACTAAAGATGATTTTTATGAGTACATATTAATTTTTTAAATGTTATCAATTGTCGATTTGTTATCTATTTATACAGAAGGAAGAGATTTAAATTGCATTGTTTGACCAATACAAGATTCATGAGTACACATTTTTTTGAGTTAAACTGAATTCCATTGTTAATTTTCCTAAAATTCCTCTAAAAACTGTAATTAATTGTGCAAAAGCCAACAAAAGTAAAAATTAATTGTAGCCTATTTTGTACTGATAAACACTGGAATATTACTGTCATCTCTCATGACTATTATTTCAAGTAAATAAAGAAGAATAAACATAATTACCTTAATAACTTTAAATAGATTCGAAAGACTTAGGCCTACATGCGGACAGGAGTAAAAGTACAACGATTTTAAATACTAAGTAATTTTAAAAGCTAACAGCTTCATCCGGTTATTATTGAATATAGGCCTAGTATGACTTGCATGGGAAAAGATCCTAGTTGTGAGTAGACTACTTAGTAGGTCTAATCGCCCGGGGAGCACACGAGATAAGTACCGCCCATGCGCGTGCTATAGTGAGATTCACTTGAAACTGTCAGCATTGTTTGAATAGGAAGCAATGCTGAACATTTAAATTGAATCTCACTTATAGTGACTAGAGTCCGCCGGCGGTCACTGGGATAACATCGGCAATAATCGAACAAGAGTCTAAGCCAGTTGACGAGCTGCAGCTAGAGTCTAAACAATGTTGCGTTTGGTGTGACTGGTTACCCACGTTCTGATGCCCAGCCCGTGATAATGGCCACCGCGCGATTGTCTCTGACCTTGATTGTGCCAAAAATCTCCCACACCTTTCCAGGTGCTGCTCATCTTCGCCTATTCAACTACGCTAGACCTCATTTTTAAAGTCCAAGCATTATTTGCTTAGTGCACATTCAAAATCGTCGGGACTCATAGAACGAATCTAAGTTGGGTACCAACTAAATAGATTTATGTACCAGTAGATAAATAAATAAATAAATAGTTGGAGAACTATGTTCATGAGTAAAATATAAAACTCATTCAGAGTAAATGGACACTGATAAAACATTTCCAAACTAAAGCAATATGTTTTTGTTTTTATTATAAAAACAATAGTTTAATTTTCATTTCATAGTTTACATAAAGCTCCTTGAAAAATCGAAATACATACATTTAAAAAGGATTCCAAAGATGATAATTTCTTAATTCATTACAAACTACAATGTATATATTTTCAATTTTTTACTTTGATTACCGACATGCTGTCGTCTTTTTTGAAATGTAAGAACGATTTATTTACTTACAGACTTTTTTTTTCAATTCAATTCAATTCAATTTATTTCACCAAAACACAAAAACTTTACAAAGATGTGACAATCAGAAAAAAAACAATAATTATTATTCTAAATATCTATATCATCTATCTGTAAAATACGGCTGGAGGTGAAGAACTACTGGCATAAGTGAAACACTTGTTCGCCAGTAGGAGTAGAGACTTACCGTAACTGTTTCTAAATCTTAAGCTAATAATTTAAAATGGAATATTTTTATTCAAACAATGGTAAGTATATTTAAAATAAATGCTATTAATTGTGAATTAATCCAGACAATAATGAAAAGCTGAAAAAATTTTGAACTCATAAAATATTAAGATGGAAATAATAGTTGTGAAGTATCCAGTTTTTAATATTTATTGGTACAGACTTAATAGGTACACCGATGAGCTCGTTCGGGATGCAGTTTACAATCTTTGGAGCGATGTATACCAGCTGCTTACGAATAACCGTTAAATTCGAATCATAAGTAATATATCTATGTAGATTGTATCTTGTTCTATGAGTTACATTGATTTTTGAAAATGAGCTTCTATGTTTATTGAAATATTTAAATATGCTAAGAACATAGAGTTGCCGGATTGACATGACTCTCAATTCACTGAATGCAATTTTTGAGGGGAACAATATGGGTTTATTTAATATGGTTTTTATGATCATTTTCTGTATAATGAATAGTGGTAACAAAAGAGTGTCATAAGTACCACCCCAAACCGCCAAGCCATAATTTAATAGAGATTGTACAATTGCAAAATAAAGCATTCTCAACTTTGATAAATCAAGTATCGACCTCAACTTATAAAAATTATAGGAGACAAACCTTAGTTTATGGCATAGGTATTCAATATGCCTTCTCCACTTGAATCCCTCCTCGATTATCAAACCCAAATATTTTATTTGACTAGTCCTTTCAATCTCAGGACATCTACAGGGAGCATCGTCTAATAAATTACAATTTAAATGCAATTTAAGTGTACAATTTGTCTCTTCATGTCCAGAGATATTTCTTGAAAAGGCGATATATTTTGTTTTTTTAATATTTAAGCTTAGGGAGTTAACATCTAACCATTTCTTCAGAGTGGAGATGCCTCTGGAGGCGGCTCCATAGACTCTCTGCCAGGTGCTCTCTCCAAACAACAGCACAGTATCGTCAGCAAATGAGAATACCACACCTCCATTCAGGTCTAATCTGAGTATCTCATTTACATAAAGAAGGAATAAGATTGGTGACAAGACTGTTCCCTGAGGGAGACCATAACCGGAGAGAGGCAGATCACTCACACAGTCATCAAGTGTAAGAATTTGTGATCTATGTGCAAGGTAGCTATGGAACAATCTCAGAGTTGTACCTCTGATTCCTGCTCGATCCAGTTTATTTAGTAGTTGGTTGTGAGCCACAGTATCGAAAGCCTTGGCTAGATCAAGGAAAACCGCAAGAGTTTTCTTTCCCTTATTTAACAAATCTGCCACAGAATTTGAGAAATGGATTAGAGCATCATCGATACATTTATTTTTTGAAATCCAAATTGGTGGTCTTCTATTATCCCATGTAAGTCAAAGAATTCAATAATTTGAAATTTTATCACTTTCTCCATTATTTTCGTTAATGAACTAAGCAAACTGATTGGTCTATAGTTCTCAGTGAGTTTTTTATCACCTGTTTTGAATAGAGGTTTGATTTTGGCGACCTTGAACAATTGTGGAAAAACTCCTTCGCGAAAACATTTATTTATAATTGATGTGAAAGGATAGGCAATGAAATCGGCTACTATTTTTAAAGTTTTACTATTTATACCATCAATACCTGGACATGTATTATTTTTCAGACTGAGTATGGCATTTTTTATTTGAATTTCATTTACCGGTTGCAAGACTGGAGCGCTTTCGAAAACGATTTTTGGAAATGAGTTTACTAGCACTCTAGTCAATGAAGAGACAAATCCTCCTTATATTTGAAATTAATGACTACGTATGTTGGTGTTGTGAAAAAAACGAAAATGATTCTAATCGAATAATATCATTTTCTACTATTCGTTTACAGTTTATGGTAAAATTTGCAGAACCAAATTTGAAGTTAGTCTTGTTCTTCAACAATCATTGTATAGTTTTTTTGTGTGAATCAATTAATTGTTTTCTAGGCTTTGATACACTGAACAATGATATATTATCATTTTCTACTGAAAATTAACAATGAATTCCTAGACGCTAGTATACGTGATACGTGACTAATGAGATTTTTAGACCGTGTTAATGAGCATTCAATACAGCCTACGAGTAGGATGAGACATAATATTCTATTTCTTCCAAGGTTTTCATCCTAACTTCAACTATTGGTGAATAACAAAACTAGTAAGTTGAACACAGAGCCTTGTTTGCATTGAGAGTATTGGCCAGAGTAGGGAGTGAAAAACTGATTTCATGCTTATTTTCTGTCAATCATGAGATATGGAGTCATATTTTTGGGAAAGACTATTGAGAATAATGGAATATTCATACTGCAGGAGAAAGCTTTGAGAATAATTAATACAATTAATGAAAGGTTTTCTTGCAGGCCTTATTTTGAAGAAAAGAAATTGCTGACTGCTCTAGCTATTTATATATTTGATGTAGCTAGTTTCGTCTTCAAAAATAGACTGGTATTATGAGGAGAACCGGGTGAATCATCCCTATAATACAAGGTTAAAGATTTTGTAAACCCACTTCATAGATTTTGTCTGCTGGAGAGTGACTCGTTTTATATGGCAATGAAATATTCAATGCACTCACATCTCACATAAGAAAAAATGGGGGAGTTCAAAAGGACACTTGGAGAATTTATTATTGTATTATGTCCATACAATTTAGCGGACTTCCTTGATAGATGATTGTTTTATATAAATATGTTATGTGAATGTTGTATTTTCTTTTCTGTTGTGTTTGGTGAATGGAGTATATTAGTAATATAAGATTACACATTGACGTGTCATATACTGCAAGAGCGCTGTTTCCTTGTTGCAGTTTCATAAGACGAATAAGGAGAGTAAAGTAGCTTTATGATTCAATTTGTTCACTTTTACAATAGTAAAGTTCATTTCCATTTGCAATAGTACTTCTACAACTTTAGCTGCGTTTACACCAAACTTATTAACAAAATGTTTATTTTTCTGACCTTATAGATTCTATTAGATTGAACGGAACTTGACAAACACATATGCACATCATGTGTATGATAAGTTATGTTCAATCTAATAGAATCTATAAGGACGGAGAAATAAACATTTCGTTGATAACTTTAGTGTAAACGCAGCTTTACTTGTTAAGTCTGACGGATTGAAGTCAATCATAGAATATTATATTTTCTAGTTGTTTCTTTGATAGCCATCTGTATCAATCCGAATAATAGCACAAAAAATCTGGTGTGGCGCACTCACACAACTTTCCTTGCCGTTATGAGAATTGATCACCTGACGCTAGTGTTCAACGCTGGAGACATACGAGGTCTGCTATCTCTTCATAGTGAATCATTTAATAGAATCAACAGTTGACAAGTTTGCAATTGGATAATCACATTTTCTCGAATTTCGAGCTTATTTTCAATTTTAGGTGAAAATGTTACATAACAATAATTGTACAGATTTTCATGCTCAATCTTTTCCACTCGAATTTTCTTGTTTAAATTGTATATGAAGCCTGATAATTGGGAATCTAAAATCAAACTTTGCATAGATGGGGCGGAGCTCCTGAAATTTTTACAGATATGGGACTTGTGGCAGTTGATAGAGCTTATTAATGACTATTTTAGGTATAAATTTAATCAAAATCGTTGGAGCCGTTTTCAAGAAAATCGCGAAAAATGTTGTTTTTGACATTTTCTCCATTTTAGCCGCCATCTTGGATTACATTTGATCGAAATTGTTTGTGTCGGATCCTTATATTGTAAGGACCTTAAGTTCTAAATTTCAAGTCATTCCGTTAATTGGGAGATGAGATATCGTGTACACAGACGCACATACACTCATACACACACACACACACACACACACACACACACACACTCACATACAGACCAATACACAAAAACCACTTTTATGGACTCAGGGGACCTTGAAACGTATAGAAATTTAGAAATTTGGGTACCTTAATTTTTTCGGAAAGCAATACTTTCCTTACCTATGGTAATAGGGCAAGGAAAGTAATAAATGAAAAACTAACTCATGAGTTATCATTCTGATTTTGAAATATAGTGGAACGGTCGTTCCCCCCCCCCCACCTGATTGATTATCTAAGCAAATAAGAAAGACTGACGCCACTATAATATAGTATAATATAATATAATATATTCTGTAACCAGCTTCCCATTGATTTTCGCAGGCTGCCATCTCAATTTACGCGGAGGGAAGAGAACATTTTAAAATTTTGAAATGTCATTATTTTCTCAAGATTTTTGAGCGCTTTCATTTAAGACCAGAAAGATGTTTCTACGATATAAATTCGCGAAGATACCATATGCAGGTATTTAGCCCTTTTTCTAATTTTGGGACTTTTTTATTTCAAACGGGCTAATGGCAAAACTATCCAACAGATTTCGATGAAACTTGGTATATAGGTTCTTTTCATCGAGTAGATGCCCGCAATTGAATAACATTTTGAAAATTGCCCTTTCACTCCCCCCCCCCCATTTGGGCCCGAAAATTTTGAAGTTTTGATTTTTTTCCAGAAATGAAATCGATGGACTTCATAGTATAGGTATACAAATTTGGAAAATATCGGATAATTAGGGGATACTGTGGAAATTTTCAAATTATCGTGAATTTTCAAATGTTGATAAACTTTGAGCACTTGATGTGAAAAATCTGTAATGAGTTGAGATTTCGGACTACCAAAATGGCTTGGAGACATGTTTAAACTATTCACAATTGAAATTTCAAATCATTAAATGTCCGACTAATCTCTGTAGCTCTGTCTAAATCTCAACAGAAAGATGAAAGTTGCCATTTTTGAATCTAAAGTTTCATCGAATGTGAATGTCGCGATCCTAGCGGATAAAAATTCACATTTTGCACTCGACACTGTAGAGCGACACAAAAATATGCAAAATGAGCAAATAGGCACATTTTCAACGGCGCATGCGCTTTGTATTCAATCGTAGTACCATGAAAAGCCACTGACAGCGAAATGCAATATTCATGTTCCTACATTATCGCCTCTAATGTTACCAGCCGAGTCGGTTAGCAATTAATTGCAATTTTTGAAATCTTGTAAAAAATTCTCGAATTTTCTTGAACTTATCTAATTTCTTTATTCGCTTCAGCCCCAAATTTACAATACGATTGATTTCACGTTTTCTCTTGCTTTATCCTGCTATACTGATTGATTATTCAAATTCAATGATATTGGAATAAATTTCAATAATCGAAATAATTCAAATTTAAAATAACAGATTGGGTTATGTTTACATTTATCTGGGCCCAGGCCGTGTGTCCATCATAATGGACCCAATATTTTATGTCATCACAATGTTAGTAAGATTCCAAATAATTCGTTGAAATTTCATAGAAACATCAATTAGATGTTAAAACATTAATCAATAAGGAATTTGATGAAACATATTAAAATAAGTAAATATTCTTTCTTGAAGAATGTCAGTCACTATAGTGTATAGTCCACGATATAATGGCAGTGAAGAAAGATAGGAGAACAACGTTGCCAAGTCTCATAAATTGACTTCATTGTACTGGTAATGTAATGAAACACATTCACAAATATTTACGTAACAATTATTATGAATACTCATCACCAGTATAAATATAATTGGTAATAATAAATAATGAGAGAATTTCTCTTCTCAATCTCAATCCAATTCAACAAACTTTGTTTTCAACTGCTTATACATAAATTAATGTTGCTACAATGATATGACGTGAAAGTCTGGATAGTAAATGTTAAGGTGTGGTGCAACAGACACAGTCACAACGTCATGTTTGTTTATTCAGTATTAACCATAACTTGCTTACTTATAGATGGAATAATTTTGTAGCAGCCAGTGAGGATAATAATATATTTTATCAAACAACATATGATTTCACTGTTTTAAAAAAAGGCTCTTTCCCCATCCATTGTGTTTCCAGTGTTTTACCTATATAAAAAGTAGGTGATTAAAGAATTCGTCACCCGTCCTCCACCCCGACCCTATTGAGAACTCTGGTGTGGAAACTAAAATTTGTGTACCAAAAAAAATCCAACAAAATGTTATAAGTTAGGCTTTCAGTAACAAAATGTTCTGATATAAATAAGAAACCCACCTCCCATGGCAATACATAATGAGAGTAAGTATTCAAACAGTTTGGTAAAAAAAGCGATGATATACATCAATGAAAAACCCGCCTCCCTGATCTTTCCATTATGAGTTCACATTCTCCATGAGACTTTGGAAATGCGCATCATAGGTTCAAAGGTGTTTGTTTACTTTCAATTTCTAGATCATAGTAACATTCTTAAAAATTGTTTCATGAGTTCCTTTACTCATACAACAATGCAAAGAAATACTGGAAACCATGGACGAAGATTCTCTGAAAAGGACGCCATGCCAAAAAATTGTACGTATGAGAAGTGAGATGAAATTGTTGTAATTTATTCTTCCATAAAATTGACTGATTTTTAGACGTGGGAAATTAACATCGAAGAAATTTGGGGGAGGGCGAGGGCGCTCAATCTTACCCACGAATTAGAAAGATGGTAAACTTTCAGTGTTTCAGCTAACAAGCGCGACCTCGCCCTCCCCCCAAATTTCTTCGATGTTAATTTCCCACGTCTAAAAATCATTCAATTTTATGGAAGAATAAATTACAACAATTTCATCTCACTTCTCATACGTACAATTTTTTGGCATGGCGTCCTTTTCAGAGAATCTTCGTCCATGGTTTCCAGTATTTCTTTGCATTGTTGTATGAGTAAAGGAACTCATGAAACAATGTTTAAGAATGTTACTATGGTCAAAAGTAGGAACTCGCTAACGCTTGTTCAATTAATTTGAATATGAAATGATAATAGAGTTGTATCAAAGTCCTATGATTTAAAAGAACAATTCTTCACTAATAAATTATACTATCTTTGTATTACTAAAATATCAACTTATAGTATGGTGCAAATTTTAAGAGGGGCAATATGGTTGAGTTGTATGTGGCTTGTATATTGTATGAGGAATATATCTATATTTGAGGAGTGTATCTGGAAATCTGATGTGATTTGACACTAGCTTAATGATGAGGTTTTCCCCTAAGATATATTAACTTGTGTGATGTGTTTTGTAGATAATTCAGAAAATATTGTAAAATGGATTACATGATGTAGAAGTAAACTATGATAGAGGACAAGTCCTATCCTGATGGAATAAAGGAGGATTTCCATGCGACAAATAATAATAGATTATTAAATCTTACAAAGTATATTCTATAAATTATTTTCAAAATGTAGAAAATTATCTTTCTGTAAAAAATGATCACTTTGGAGCTTTGGACACAAATGAGGATATAATTGACTATCTCACAAAGTAGAAGGAATACTACTTCTCTACTAAAAAGGAATACTACTACTAATCTTTCTACTCTGTGACTATCTTGAAACTGTTGAAAATAGTCTTCCGATTCCCTCGCGGATGAAATGATTAGAGGTATTTCTATTTCAATCAAAAGATAATAAATTTCACTCACCGAAATATTCTCCTTCCTCTTCTTGTTTCTCCATTTCCTCCTCTAATTGTCTGGTGAGTTCTTCAATTTTTCTCTCTGCTTCAGTGGGGCCCTAGGAATACATTGAAAATGATAATGAACTTGTAAAAACGTTCATGTTTTTCGTATGAGGTTGTCAGAAATGTAAGTGAAAGTTGGAGCACAACTCGAATATATACTTTTATTACATGAACCAACATAAAGAGTTTTTTGATCCCTTATTACCTGCAATCTTCCATAATTTTAGATGCTTGAAAATGAATTCAATAAAAATCAAGAGCATGATCTTAAATAAATGGATATTTATTAATATTTCTCTTCGGAAACCAGTGTTTTTTACAGCCATCACTATAAGAAGATTTGAATAGATGACAATAGGACCGCACTGCAACATCTCTATCTTACTAAACAAAAAAGCAGCGCACTACTTGAGCTAGAGAAGCAGGAGCACCCCGGCGCAATTGGTGTTTCCGTTTAAGCTGACCTTCGCAACATGTTCAATTCACATTTCCTGTCATTACACAGCAGTAGACAAGAGTGGAAATTTGCCCAACAAGAAAAGATTACAGAGCACTTGGAAAAATAACGAAGTTGAACCAATGAAAGTACTTCTTAAATTATTGTGATACGATAATATAAAAGAATATTTCTAGAACAAAATAATAAAAAACAATGGAATAAGCTACTAGAGTTTCCACTGTAGTAAACTTTGGTTCAGAACTACTTGTAACTAATATAAATCATAGGCCAGCACCTATAATTCAACAATTTCATAAATATAAGCTATTGTCAATCAAATCGGTAGCTGAATACTCAATCATGATGAGCCTACATTTATATAGAAATGGTATGCCGTAATTGTTGCTAAAAACAAAGTTTTTAAATTGATTTAATGTCGAATTAAAATATTCATATCTTTCATTAAATTGTAACATCAGCACAAAAATGGAACATATACCACTACATTTTGATAAAGAAACTTAGGCCTACCATAGGGCGTGGTGGAGTGATGTTGTACGGAAGAAGATTCTTGCCGCTGCCTGCCATGGCTTTGATTTTGGCTGACGGCGTAGGACTGGGTGGATTCTGGCTCTGCGAAACAGGACTGATGCTCCCAGCGATGCCAGACATGGTCCCTCTCTGATAACTGGTCGCCAACGAAGTTTGTCCAGAAGTGACGACTGATAGGGGAACAGCTGTGCTCACAACAGTCGTCGCCTGGAAATATTGTTGTTGTTGTTGTTGTGGTTGCCGACTGTCGATGGCCACCACTTGCCCAGCTGATGAATTGGAATGCATGATTGGCGGCCCGCTAGAGTAGCTGGCTGGGAATGAGGGCGGAGTGTACGGCATGGAAGCCACAACAGAATGCCTCTGTTCATTGTGTGAAGCGACCTGGGGTCCTGGTTTGGCTGGCTCGTAGTTGACCTTACTGATGTCCTGGATGTTCTCATAGACCGGTGGGGCTTCGTAGGGCGGGTATTCTTTCGGTTTGTACTTGACCCCAGAAGGTACTTGAGGTTGTGCTTTGCGGAATGTTGCGTCATCGGTGGCGACATAGCTTGCCCTGGGGCTGGAATGCTTTGAGTCTGATGAGCCATAACTGGAATGTGTCTGTGGAAGTTGGTGGTAGTAGGGCGGGGCTGAGGTGCGTGCATTGTAATAGTCTATGTTCTCATAGAGTGGCGAAGGACTGTTGGCTTTGTACTCGTAGTTGTGTGAAACAGGTGCTGCCGCCATACTCGCCCGCGGACTATTCGATTCTCGACTTGAGCCGCTGTGACTGTGCGTAGGGCTCACTGCCCCCGGTTTCATCAAGTAAGAACTATAATATTTATTGTGATCTATCATTCCTCCATTCTGGTTTGTGTGATGCAATCTGTTTGGAATATCGTTATGCTTTTCATTAATTGCAACATTACTCAAACTTACTGTAATATTCTCAACCGGTTTTGGGGTTGCAAACTTGGAGGCTGCAATAATATTTCCTCTCTCATAATGTTTGTAATCTTGAATCTGCGGTGCTTTCCCAACCTGTTGACTTGAAGCCTCCATCACGAAACTCTCAATAGCGCCCAGAGATCTGTGCTGGACTTCATGTGATCTATTTCTATCTGGAAATGTTCTTACAGGAGAAACAACTGTACTAGCAGGTACAGAACGAGAGCCACTGCTTGCCATCATCTCAGCAGAGTTGTTCAAATTTGTTGATGAGTTAACAGGAAAAGATCTACCTTGGAATTCAGGTGTTTTTGGTATGATTCGACCATATCCAGATTCTACACCAGTACATATACCACTACGAGTACCAAATGCTACGTTTGACCCATCATGAAGAGGGTTAACTGGTTTTGCTTGAGAATTTGAGTCCATTTCACTAAAAATGAATGAGCAATCATGAATTGAATATTTTATAGGTAAGTTAAAGTGATCTATGATTTAGATACCTGTGGCCTTCAATTTGACGAAGTACCTATAACTTAGTTCAACATTATATTATAATATCAAATGAGACATAGCCTAACTAATTCAAAACAAAGAATTTAGACAATGTTAAAAAATAGAATCTGAAAGTCAAACCAAAATCACTTTTTACTCCTGTCATCTCAGTGTAAAATACAAATATCGCGAGCATCAAGCATAATCACAGAACTATAAAAACATCAATATCTAGTATCACTATTCCAATAAAATATTTTCTTTCCTACATGAAAATACCTTTAAATTTTAAATAAAAATTAAAAATAACAAACAGGTTACTTGAAACTTTCTAGAGAACGCGTATTATTTGGGATTTGGGAAGACAGTAAGACACAAGACATACACAAATACAAGCTCACAACAAACGAACGCACACTCATCACAAGATCAGTGATCAGGGTTGACGTCTCATCACCTAAAAAATCAAAATATCGCATCCATAAAAAAATAAGCTAACGTAAAACCAAACTGTATAAGTAGAAACATAACCTAAAATATAATGGGATATGAAGGTTCTAATGAATGAATGATGAGTTGGGATAATAGCTTTTGCTTTTGAATCTCGAAAATGCTGATATATTCAGAGGTGTTTGAAAGGAACAAGAGCAAAAAGCTTGGAATTGGAATAAAGCACTGTGATAGCATTTCGAATATTCTCAATATATATCACAATTGAATAGTTTGACTATACTCTACCGTATGATAATAGGAGATGCGATATTTTGTCTACTCATTTCCTAACCTATATTATAGACTTATAGAGTCCTTTTGTTGTTAAAAAAATTGAAGTTTTTTTTTATTCACAACTTTCTGAAAGTTCGGTGATATTTTTACTAAGAAGAATAATTTATTATTTTGGAAAATGGTGTTATATACCGCACAAAAAATAAATTTTAGAGCGGAGTCAGATAGGATAAACTCATCAGATTGAATAAACTATTATTATTCTGTGTAAAAATAAAATCAATAGTTTCTCAATTTACTTTTTTAGATTTAAATTTACTGCATTTACTTCAAGAGGAAACAGAAAGAGAAGGCTGTGGTTGGAGCAGCTGAGCAGTGAACATTTATTAATCAGCTGACGTAAAATAGGTTAGCAGTGAGTTAACAGTTAACATTTTATATTGTAATAAGATTAATAATTATTGTACTGTCATTCTCATAATTTTATCCTTTGTTATTGTCAAATAAATATTTTTAAAATGGTTAACTATGCTAGAATAGCGTGCGGATTCGTTTTTCTAATATTTGCAGTGTTTACCTTTAGGGATATATTTGGCGAAACAACTCCTGAAAAAGAAATTCCAGCTACCAAAGTTGCAGGTTTTAACAATAATGTTGGCCCAACGTTGAAGTTCCTTTTCTGGTTAGTATAATATTATTTTCAAATATAAAAAAATCACTTTCAAGCCTTCTTCACATTAATGCAATTTGCATGACGGCGACGATTTCAACCATTTAAACCAATAAAAGGTTAAAAATTCTCTCCTTCCCGTCGCCTCCATGCGGATCAGAGTGGTGTGTATAAGGTTTAAAACAACAAATATGGATAAATGAAAACAACAAAAATAGGCTAAAGTTCAGGTCAATACCGATATACTTCAAACCGATAAATAGTCATCAAATTTATTGTTGGGATTGATTTAGTACGCTATGGTATTTTGATCACAAAAATTTAACGGCGGCCACTGGGCCGCATACTGTACTCATTACAAATTTAAAAAAGTTCTACTAACCACACTTTGTTCAAGACTTTTCACTCACCTCTTGGCCTAGAATTTAGCCGGCTAGAGGTTAGGTTGAGTTATGTTTATTTTCAAAGGTAAAATACAGATTGGGTAGTTTAGGGTGTTAGGTTTTTGGTTTGTAATTGCAATAGGCCTATGCTAAAAGGGGTTGCGGTCCAGTTTGAGGTAAGCTTGTTGATGTTTCAAAGGTAAAAGTGTAGGTTAGGTTTTTGCTTTTAAATGGCTATAATATGCTGGAAGGAACTAGGGATCAGATTAGGCCTAGTACATCCATAAGTACTGTACCGACATATCTAAAGTTTAAAAAAACTATATGGCTGACAAGGTATAGGTTAAATGCATGCAAAATTGTGCTACTTTCAACTTTGATCATTTTAAAAATAATAGTGACCGCCGTTTAATTTGAGTGATCAAAATAACGTACTAAATCAATCGCAACCAAAAATTTGATCGGCAGTGGACCTAGATTTACGCCAAAAAATACTCTTTGAAGCTGGCATTATAATCAATAGAAATGGACAATGAAAAATGAAATAAAATTTCGTTCCTAAATTTGATTTATCAGATTCTTGCATTTTACCCTTGCATAAGAGTAACTTGCTCGAGATATAAGCTAATAAGTAGGTCTGCGTTAAATAAATTTATAAGAAAGTGTAAAGATAGTCCAGTATTATTAATACTTTATAAAAGCATAACGACAATCCAGATGAACTAAGAAACTAGGTACATGTCCATATCAATCATCCCTCCGAAAAATATTTAAAACGTGTTTGGCATTTGGTTTTGCTGAATTAAGAACTATTGAATGTGTGTTTTGTTGTTTGCCTCGAGGTTGTGAGATGGAGGAAGGGTTGGATGGAAATGCTCTTCTATTTCCGGAATAAAGCACCCTTGTTGTTGACAATCAAGCATCAATTCGTAATATTCTGTCCGATAAATAAATTATCCGTTCTCTGATGCACAGCATGGCTTTGGAATTGGAAGGTATCTGTTTACAGCTGTTTCAAAAAATGATAAATTATAACATAAAAGACTTTTAAAAGAGGGATCTTGCATCTGGTCCTGGCTGGTTTGAGCAAGGTATGCGTACCTCATGGAATCTTTCTTGAGAAGCTTGTAAGGTATGGACTTGATAGTTAGGTGCAGGGCAGGTGACCATCAGCTTACGTGTGAGCCCCACACACTGTTCGGTGAGGGACTCCCTACTCTTCCTGATAAATGATCAATAAACTTGAACTCCTTGGAATTGTGTTGTGACACTACAATTTACTTACGAGAGCGGACGGTGGAAGAAGAGAGATTCATTAATTTATTTTATAAATTACACTCCAATTTATTTTATAAATTACCAATTATAACATTGGTAGATAGAACACTAAGACAATCCTTGTGTTATTTTTCTCCCGAATTTGTTGTCCAAAATAAGCTTAGTTTTCCAGGCTAAATTTCTGTACTATTTTAGTCCAAAATAAACTTGTGAACTAGAATTTTTAATCTAGATAGATATAATTAATAAATGAATCAGGAATATTTTACTCAATTATCACTTGAGAATATTAAGTTATCTAAGAAAATGTTTTATCATTTAAGAATTACAAACTTCTATTGTTCTCTTCAAATGTGAGGAAGACTCTCAGTAACTAGTCTGTGGTTGCTGATTTTGCACAGTAGTAGAATTTGTGGCATTTGCCATTGACTCCAAGTTAACATGGATATGCCACATTGATGGTGTTTGCACCAGAATGGCATGGGTGGTAATTTGACTAAGAGCCCTTCTTATAATATATTCCGTTTACTTTGCCCTATTCCATTACCATCTTATTTATAGACTTTAGCTATGGAAGCCATCGGTGAGCTGTAAGAGTATACTGATGCTCCAAAATAAGGCAATAAATACATCCACACGGTCTTCAAAAAGTATATATATACTGTCTAGTCTGCTGCATGTCAAGAGTACACAGAGGGCAGTCATGTACTGAGGGCTGATATTCATGCACGCATTACAAGGAGGATAATTTAAATTTACATCCCAAGCTGCAGAACTAACAAGAAAAGGGACTCCACCCCTATTTTGCACCAGTCAATGTAAAAAACCATGCAGGATAAGTAAGTTTTTTAGAACAATGTCGAGATCTGGCTGGAGAGAGATCCATTCTACACAATATACAATTTTTTGATGTACATAAGGACTATAGTTTGACCTGCCATCTTACTTCTTGACGTCATCTATCCTATTCACTTGTCATGGATGAAGAAAGAGGAATTAAGGAATTATTTGGGGTAGTCAGTGCCTTGTTCTTAGTGAACAAACTTTCTCTGAATTAAAGGAAGACGTAAAATTTACTCCGCGCCCTGAACTGGAATCCACCAATTTTTGGATATTATGTGAAGCTGCTGGATTTCATGATTGATGTCACCTATACATGAAAATATTGAATCGGCAGAAACCAAAATCAGGCTTCAACTAAGGATTAATAGAGATCTCTAGAGATACACTAGATATATTCTACGGGATGCCAGAACATTTTCTTGAACAGGAGGGAAGTTTTGAGAGGAGGCTTCTGATGAAGCTTGTGCACTCTTTCCCACATTATAAAGTTTGAACTCCCAGTCAAGACCTAGTCAATACAATTTTTTTGTAACTATGGCTACCCAACTCTATCTTGAATTTTGTATTTCATGATGAAATTAATGTATTGTTGTGGGTTTCTTCACTAATAAAACACTTGAGGCGATTTATACTGATTAGATTTATTACTTACAACACTATAGGCTAACACACGGAGGTAAACTATAAACAACTAAAAACTGATAAGTACCTAATAAATTACACCGAATTATTACAAGCTTATGTTAAATAATATGAATAACTATCCAAGAATCAAATCAAATAAAATTGATTCATCAAAAACAATTAGGCTACATTACAAATTAGAATACTATAACAATTAATACAATTAAAACAATGAAGTTTTATGCATTGAATAATTTCTTAACAGGCAAAGATATTCAATGGATAAATATACATCCCATTATAATTGATATGTATTGGGGTATAAGCTATTAGTTGCTTGATATGATTACTATTTACAAACTTCATTCACTTTAGACACTTTAGATAGTTTACTTTGTGGTCTGAGGGCTTATCAGCTCTTTTGCAGTTGAAAAATACTGGAGGTTTATCAATGGAAGGGCAGGTTTTGATGTTGTGTCCTGTGATGGAGCAATGACCACAGATGTATTCTTTTTTACAATGTTTTGTGATGTGCCCATAGACTTGACATTTATAGCACCTTTGCACTGCATGGTAATCATTAACTCTACATGATGTCATATCTTAAATATTTTTTCTTATTAGTTATTGCTTTCTTAATTTCGGGTTTACATTCTACTACCCAATGCACGGAATCCTTGTTTTTCGGCCCTAATTTGAATGATGGCTTGCAACCTTCTTCAAATTTTTGTTTTTCTATCCCTGAATTGACAAAATTTTTGTTATATATTTCTTCAGTTACCTCTTTGTTAGTGAGATCAGATGGAACATCATAAACAATTATCCTGGGTTTTTTATTTTGGGGCTCAGTTATCTTGATTTGATCATTAATTACAGCTTTATTCTTCAATAATTTCTTTTTGTCCTCTAGAGAATCCAGAACAATGAGTAAACCTCCTCCTCTAACGAGTAGGCTACTGTCTTTTTTTATTTTAATGTTATCCTTTCTTGCGATTTTGGTTTTCAGTGTTCCTTTTATTTTTTCACTGTCTTGTTTCTCATTGCCGGTGGAATTTGAGGGTTTAATTAAGACTACCTGTTCTCTTGGAAGGATTTTCCTGACTTGATTATTGGACTGGGGGTCGCTTGAAGTAGTTGTATCATGTCTGCATAAGTAATAGGCCTGTCTTTATTTTTAATTTCCTGAACAGATTTGCTTATGTCCTGTAATGAGTCGTGAATTTTCGGATGCCCTAGAGAATCACTTATTTGGCTAATAGTATCTGCTCTCGTTTCTACTTTCACGATTACCAATGCTAATTTCTGAACTAATTATAAGAAATTATCATATTCGGCTCTGGAAACCTTGTTTTTTTCAAATTCTGACGTAGCCCATTCCTTGAATTCCGAAGAGATACTCTTCAAGTTCATTATGTCTGTGTTGAATTCACTCAGCATTAATTGTTCAACAGTTTCCATTTTACTGGTTGTTCTCGTACTTTGAGTCCTTGGTTTCCTGGAAAGCTATCCTCTTCTTCCTCCTCCTCGAATTGCGGGATCAGTCCATCCGGTGGTTTGGTTGGTGACCTCATCTATCCGACGATGATGACGTATGAAGATAGCTGCTGTATGGTTATGTTCCAGTGACCCACTTATTGATGAAAGATGATTGTTTTGAAAACTATCACTACGGTGAAACTAAACTACTAAGATGTTTTCTCTACGAGCGCTACTATAGGACTACGAATAGGACTGGAATAACTGTCACCAAATTTAATAAACTGTATAAGCAACTACAAAAAATCTTTCATCACTAGCCTGTCATGATTATTATCACTTTGTCACTAGTATGTCACGATAAGAGAAGAAACAAGCAATACCACTGTAGTTTGTTAACTGACTCGCCGACTGTAACACGCGCCATTTATATAAGCAACATAACCTTCGAGAAGGATCTGGAGGTGTCGAACGCCCGACCAATCAGTGTTTTGAACGCGCTTGTCATTGGTTGACGTCTCCCTGCACCAATATGAACTCACGAAAAATGTTCTAGAAGCCTCCTCTATGTTGTTTACTAGAAACCCCTCGCCTCCTGCCATCCCTCTGAAGGCCTCATCCACAACACTGGCCCATATGAATAAAGTTGAGCATTTGCTTCATTTTCTATGAATAAACGTGAGCAAAACCTTTTGCTATTTTTATAAAAAATAGTTTGAGCATTTGCTCAAAAGTAAAAGCTTTTGCTCAAAATTGTATGAATGAACCAGAGCATTTGCTCAACTTTTGAAGCTAATGCTTCAAAAAAGGTGAGTCTAGTCTAGAGCAGCTTATCACCTTTTGCTCATAGTAAAATGGCTCAACTAATTCGTATGAGGAAGAGAAAACTATACCAGATACGATCACAACCAATAGTTGAGAACTATAAAACTCTTTTTAGATTCAACCATGATATATATATCACCATTATCTCTACAAAAGATAGCTAGGCTACCTGTTATAAAGATAGCCATCACAAAATAGGAAATAGGCATTTAAGAAGATGAGAGTGTAGACGATTATAAGAAGGCTATTGATATTATAAGAATATGCTGAAGATTATTATAGAGATGCCATTTTTTCACGCTATTATTTCAAAATTCTAAACTCAACTAACCTAAAACTCTATTCATAAATAGAAAACAGAGCAGACGACGCAAACACAAGCGGTGCACCTTTAGGGCTTCCGTGAGCTATAAAAACAAATTAAGGCTACAAAAGCGAATCAGCTGATGAGAAATCTTTAAAATACGTGAGCATTTGCTCCAGAGTTCAGGAGCGTAAGGTAAGAGTAGAAGGTAAAGCTTATTCATATAAAAATGAGCAAATGCTTTTGCTTCTACCTTTTGCTCATGAGCAAAACCTTATGCTCCATGCTCTTGCTCATGAGCATTTGCTCTGGTTTTATTCATGTGGGCCACTGTCCCCTTCTTAAAACTGATCTGTCCCAGAACAGTCAAGATCCATACTGAAGGTGTGGAAAGCAATCAAGCTGGTTTCGATGGATCCACTGGTGTGGCTGCCCATGGATTGTAAACACTGGTCTCATTGGTCTCACAATCTCCCAGTCCAATCCATCATAGCCACAGCCGAGTCTGAGAATCCCAAGCTGCTCCACTCCCAGGAATTGGAGGTGAGTCCGTAGGTGCATTAGACTATGCCACAAGGCCTGATATGTGGATTCTTCCTTGGGTTGGTATTTTTGTTATCAAATAGAACAGATGTTGATTCTGATCCTGAAGATGAATTGCTTTTCCCACTGTTGGATTCTGAAGGTTCAGCTCATCCAATCTTCCAAACTTCCTCCTGAAGACCATAGTGATCCCTCGTGATACTCCCACATTCCTAGCTATGCAATGGGCCAATGCATAGCTCCTTTGCAGGGTGAACAGGTCCTGGCGACTGTCGGTGACATTCCCTTCTTCCTGTGACATCTCCAGATTGGCGATGAAATCTTCAAAGTCAGGACTGGCTGGTTGAAGAACCTGCACTTCTTGTTCTTGAGCTTCTTTTGCAGTATTGTCTTCATGATAGGGTGCCAGTCGGTTGAAGTGGACAATTCGTGGAGTACCCGTGGCTTCTTGATCATGTAGACCACATCGTTGATCCTTGTGACCACTTCATATGGTCCATCCCAGGAAGTTTGCAACTTGGGAGAGTATCCACGACGTCGTCGAGGGTTGTACAACCAAACCTTGTCACCAGCCTGGTATCCTCCATGGTCTGCTTTGATGTCATAACGTTACTTCATCATGACACTGGCATCCTGGATGTTTGTGTGGACAGTCTCATGAATTTCATCCATCTGTTTCCGGAGCTTGATGATGTAGTCTTCCCGTTCCAGGTCCTCTCCGGGCTTGCATCCATACTCCAGGTCACAGGGTAGACGCATATCTTGCCCAAGAATTATCTTCGATAACTTCGGTATGCCTAGGAATTAGTTCTGAACAGGATTCACATTCCACGTGGGCCTGTAGGTCCTCTAATACATCATTTCTTGTTTGCCATCAAAATGATCATTCATCTTAAAATACTTTGTATTTTTCAGTTATTCGTGTGGATACAGAAAAGTATTTGACGACTACACAACTATAATACAAGAGAAATATCCGGAAATCAGTATTCATGGTGGAAATTATGACCCTCCTAGTCATTTCATGTTACTTGTCAGAATTTTGGTAAGTTTTATTTCTCCACTCTTATTGTATTGTATCATTTTTATTTTTTGAATGTTTTTCTAATCATGAATGATTTTTTTTTGTTCTAAAATCAAATAGATTTTTGAATAATCAATTTCAGAAAAAAAATTATTTCTAAAAAATTTCCTCTAATCTTTGTTTAAATATCGGGGCACCGAGCTTTGCTCGTTATTTTTATTTATTGATAAACGAACACAATTCTTTAAAATGATCGTGTTTGTATTTTACAGCTGGCTATACGTCAGCTTATGAATTTTGGGGATGAGATATTTTGATTTTTCACAGACGCACTTTCTTATTATCCACAGACGACGAAAGTCTCAGCTGTTTTTCCAAGGATAAATTATCCTTTTAATGTCGTTCAGTGAGTTTTCCCAGTGCCTAGTGCAATAGTCCAGTTTAGTCCAGTCCCAGTTTTCCCAGACCTAGTGCAATCGAATTTTTATATCATAAACCTACTATGTTCCAAATTTCGTGAAAATCGTTAGAGCCGTTTTCGAGATCCGTTGGACATAAATAACCAAATATAAAAATACAGAAATTGCTCGCTTAATATAATAGGATACCACGTAAACTGGTAAACTTAATGGTAGTTTATTATGTCTGATGTGGATTCTACTGTTATATATCGTGGAATGTGAATTCTACTCTTGTATGTCTTTGAATATGGAGCTCTTAATTGGTTTTATTATATTTGAATATGGCTTTCAGAGCATTGCAAGAGTGGCACTAATAATCTGCATCATAAGTGGAGCAGACGTATTCAACTACTTGCGAATGCAGCAGCCATCGTGGTGGCATTGGTGCCTTGAAAACAAGTTGTATGCCTGCGTTTTCATATTTTTCATGTGCAATGCACTTGAAGGTCATCTCATTTCAACGGGAGCGTTTGAAATAACGCTAAATGGTAGGTACCTCTGTAATATTCATGCATTAGTAAACTCATTGTGACAAACTTAGAAAACTTACTTTTTTACATCTTAAGTTGTTAGATGTTTACATTTTTCCAAGTGTTTTTATTCTATCTTAAACATATATTATTACAACTGTTGTCATTACTGTAGAATTCCTATAATTACAGATGGAAATAGAACCACAGCTTTGTATAAATAGATGCAGAAATGATAAATATAAATAAATGCAGATATATAAAAGCTTATGGTTAACAGCATCTAATTTGGAATTTCGTTAAGTAATATTTATTTATATAATTTGCTGAGAAATGTCAGTTCCTTGTCTCAACCATCTGTTACTTTCATATTGTGTATTAGATAACCTAACTTTAGTTGTAGTGAAGTTGATGTTGTGGTAGATATCCGTATTGAATAAAGCGACTAGAAATTGACACAGCCATTTACAAAAAGATTTTTGAGAAACTAGTTTTGGTTATATACCATTATCATACATAATGAGTCATATGTATGGGAACCCTTCAATAAGTTGGAGACTAATATGTATTTAAAAGCTCATAATAAAAATATTGCAACCTCCTAAACCTCAATAAGTTGGAGACTGTTGTAGATGTAATACTGTAACTTTCAGGATAAGTTATTGGTCGAATACTCTACCTTTTGACGTTAAACTGAATTTCAATCCTTCATAAGTGGGTGACTTTAGGAGGTGTAACTCGAATATTTTAAATGTAAACACCCATTGTGTGGTACATAATTTTAAAGGCCTTTTTGAAACAAGAAAGCTGGCATCAATAAAAATGCACTATGATACTTGTATCCAAAATGGCGGCTGATTGAAGTTTTAGTTCTAAAAGAAATGAGGGGTCGTAACTCAAATTCTTTCAATGTAAACACCCATTGTTTAGTACATCATTTCAAAGGCCTCTTTAAAACAATACAGATTGCATCATCAATAAACATTTTGTATAATACTTGTATCCGAAATGGCTTGTATCCAATCATTTCTTTAAAAACTAAAACTTCAATAAGCTGCCATTTTGGATACAAGTATCATAGAACATTTTTATTGATGTCATCTTTCTTGTTTTAAAATGATGTACCACACAATGGGTGTTAGCATTTAAAATATTCGAGTTACAACCCCTAAGTCACCCCCTTACGAAGGGTTGATATTCAGTTGTACATCAAAAGGTAAAATATTCGTCCAGTAACTTATCCTGAAAGTTACAGTATTATATCTACAACAGTCTTCAACTTATTGAGATTACCATATTTTCATTATGAGCTTTTACTTTATTCTCCGATCAAGGAAAACATTCAAAATATATCATAAAAATAGGATTATTGTTAAAAGTTCTTAGTAGGATTAATAGTTATGACCCTACTTATGATCTTATGACTCAGTTTCAAAAAACTTTGAACCATGGGGTTGTCATAGAAACTTACATCTTTCAAAGAAAAGCTCCAGCGTTTGTATGGACGAGTACAGTGGTAGGAGGGGTCGCATCTGAAGGGTCATACATTTTAGTAACTGTTGAAATATGATTAAAATAAACACCAGCTCTTGTTCACGATAGTTGTCATCTTCATGGTTAGGTCCTGCCTTTTTAGAATGTCCTCTTCTTCTAAAGTGAAAGAGGACTAGAGCAATATTTGAAATACTTTTGTTTTTACTGGATTTTACTACCCTTAAATTAGTAGCTTTCTCTGAAGCACCCTTCATAATCAGCAATCAAGAAATTAACAGTGTGTGCTAAAAGAAGCACTGATCCTGTGTTATTTATTGTCATATACCGCTATTACGATGTGTTTGAGATACATCTAGTTTTCACTAGTAGCCTGACTAGTTCAGAATAGTTCATGAACATTCACAGCTAACAAATCCAAAACCAATGTTGTTGTAATGCAGAATAACTTTCTATAGTTTGATTTCAAATGGTTGTGTTTTGTTGCAGACATGCCAGTTTGGTCGAAACTTGAAACTGGAAGAATTCCTCAGCCACCAGAATTGTTCCAAATCATCGACAATCAGATGCGATTTGATGATCAAATTGATATTAAACGAGGATTTGCAAAACTGTAACGTTGATCATCCGCCTTTTCATGTGCTAAAACGATAAAGTATGTGTTTCATAACAGGTGTACATCCATGAATATTGCTGGCGTTCATTCATTAATAAGTATTGACAAATATATTATGTTATCCTTTAAATGTAACGCCACTAAATTGACTATTTGTCAATAATTTATCTTTATAAATCGATTATAAAAACTCGAAATTTGAAAAATCGAATGCATTTTCGAAGATGTTATTATTTTTTGTTTTTTGTATGTTTCTGGTTATATTTTGATTGAGAATATTTATAGTTTTATTTAAGTTTAGATAATCTATTAGTGAATTGACTGCAAAGTTGATAAATATATTTATTGGTAGACGTTTTGTTATGAAATTATATCATAAATGAATATCCCTTTTGAAATTTTCTAGTAATGGAAATTGAACTATTGTATTAATCGTAATAGTCATTAGCTTCAAAGTGAAGCTTATAAGCGTTGAGCATTATTTAGTGATCTAGTTCAAGTTTAGTTTTGGGTGATGGATGTTAAAATATTCAATGATATCATTCCCTAATCATTTATATAATGAGCAGTTTCATGCCTGTACGTACAAGCTCTGCCACAGTTTACCCGACTATATCATTTTGAAACCCCAATGCGAGTGATTAAAATATATCATCGAACGTATTTATAGTTTTGTTGAGATACTTAATCGAGTATTACTTTAGACCATTGAATGATATCATCAGTTGCTTGTACAGGATTCTTCTGCAAGAAATACCTCAGATTATGTTACTTTCCTTTTTATAGGATCAGTTGTTACTATTATTAAGTTCTTATAGATAATTACATATTTATATAGTTTTATTATTGTTGTATTGTCAGCCCTTTTATTTGGTTTCCCTAGATGTTGAAAATTAAGAACGAATGTTTCTACTCGGTTTGGTTGAATTGCATGTTTGACTATTGTACAGAAACCACATTATTATATTAGCTTTAAGTCGTAAGCATAATTTATTTATTTTTTCCGTGCCTCATCTGATTTTTCTAGTTTTGATACTGCTATCAGGAAGTGAGTACTTGTTCGCAAAGTACAGAAATGCTTCACTTTCAAACATACTGATTCATTTAGCTTGAATTACTCAAAATAGTTTTTTTTGTAATTGTTCAAAATTTTCATATTCATTTTATCAATGTCTACAGATAGATTTGATAAAATCTTTTATAACCACTACTTCTAGCTGTTATCAGGCTTATTGACTCATCCAGAACATGAAATCTATACTCGAAATAAAAAAAACGATACATTGATACATAAAAACACATGAAATGATTGGAATTAAAAAAAAAACGGTTTATAGCCCTTACTATTCCATTCCCAAGTTTTGATTGAAAATTAGCCCAAAAGAGGTTAGTGTTAAGAATCATGCTTTTTAAATTAAATATTCTACTAAAACGATTTTAGTTGATGGTGTTGTTTTACAATTTGACAAAGTTTTTTGATTTTTTAAACTAGTTGGTTGGAATCTAGTCAGATCCTAATGAATAAAAACAATTCGCCCCCAGAATTTGTGTGTAGTAATCCTCATAGATGTTTGATTTGTGTGAGATGTATGTTCACATATTATATGTGAGGAAATGAAGCTGTGACAAGCTGAGCACTAGAAGATGGTCCCAAACACATTAAGCTGCGTACAGACTCGAGCACCACGAGCACGCGCATTTCACTTTTTATCAACTAATTATATCTGTATTCATACAGAAACTGTAAGGTACAGATATAATTAGCGTAGCATCAGCTGATGAAAAGTGAAGTGCCCGTGTTCGTGGCACTCAAGTCTGTACGCATCTTTTGATGTTACATCATTGTTGTGCAAAATTGAATGTTGCTCTGGCCATTTGCATTCGGTAGTCGTTCAACTTGCTTGCATAAGTGTGCTGATAACCCCCGTTAGTCAGCACTTTTGAATTGATTCAGATGAAGATACACCAATTAATTGTACTTCTACTGCTAAAGCGGTTGTTTCCACAACTTAGAAGAACGATCGAGAAAAATCTAGTACCATAACAGAAGATGGTCGCAAGAAAATCGTTGCAGAGACCACCAGAGGCAGTGTTGCTCTTACTTATCCACAGTCACTTCCTAAGTGACCATGACTACATCCAGAGTAGTCCATAGAAATAGACTAGATTCAGAAGTGAGCAATCTTCCACTGAGTCTATGCCACCCATCTGTGAACCCACAGTCAATAGGACTAACAAGGAAGCTCTTAACAAAACGTTCAGTTGCAGAGAGGTAGCTTCTGCAGCATCAGTTACAGCATTTTTGTTCTTGTTAATATCCTCATTTTTGCTCATTTTTCCCATGGGTTAACAACTGAATGACATGAACCCACTGGGTAATAACACACATCTAAATCAGAACTATCGCTAGGGAGAACCAGTGAAGGTAGTTTCGATCATTTCAATAGTCTGGATAAAAATGCTTAAAAACCCTTGAATTATTTATTACTTTTCCAAAACGTTTTCTACAAGAAATGCAGCAAAGTCTATTTGTGTGTGTTATGTAGCATATACGAACATGATTATTTCAATATCTGCTTGAAAGTGACTATTTTAATGATTTTAAATGAGTTTCCAAGATAAGAAACTTATGTGAGACCATTTTAAGGTCGTACCTTATAAAATTAATATAGATTATATATGTATTCAATGTGATTTTATAAAACTAGATTCATCACATATTTCAATGCTTTCTGTAATTTTCCTAATAACTTGAATTTTTCCTTATTTTGGCACTAGAAAAAGTTTTTTCTAATGTTCTGACATGTCATGTTTTTGTTATTTGTTGTAAATACAGTGTATAATAATATATTAGTTTCGTTGTAGTTCATCTGTGTGTCGATTATATTTTATCTCTTCCAAAGTGTGTCTATCAATTCAACCCTCTTTTGTTCATATTAGCAATACTGTATTGATAATTAAAATTAAATTTGGTACAGTATTTTTAAAAATAAAAATGAAATTAAAATAGTACACTTTTTAAAACACCTTCTACTTCTTTTGAAGTTGCCCTTGTCATTTACAGTATTTTTAATATTATTATGTACATAGTTATACGCTATAGATTATTATAGTTCCACGTTATAATGTGTTATAGTTATAATGGCAGTGGGGAAAGATAGTAGATCAGAGTTTCCGATTTTCTGCCTTGCCACTGCCTTATAAAAGATGTCTTATAAAATTTAAAAGGAATAAATCATAGATGATGAAGATGAATGTAATACGGGATTAGGTTTTCTTATGTTGTTTTGTCCTATTCCCTCATCACATTCATTTTTGCAATTGCGAATGGATAGAGAATGGAGGAATAGATTCTCCTTCTCCTCTTTCTTCTTTTCCTTTTTCTACTTCTCCTTCTCATTCTTCTTCTTCTTTTCCCTTTTCTCCTTCTTCTCAGCTGATAATATTGTCACGTTTTACACGTGATCAGCTGATTGAAATATATTGTATTTGCTGGGCCATACAGCTGGAATAATCGCATCTCTCTTTTATTAGTGGTACATAACAGATGATGAAAATTGCAGTCTTGTATTAGCTGTTCCTGGAAGGATAGATTTCTCCTTTTTATGTCCTTCAGCGACTTTCCCAGGAATGAGACCCTGTGCAATCGGAATTTTATATCAAGAACCTCCTATATTGCAAATTTCATCAAAACCGTTAGAGCCGTTTTCGAGATCCGTTGAACATATATAAATTGCTCACTTAATAATAGGATTCATTAAATATTATGTTAATTATAATCCTACATTGTTAGAAAAAGATCTGGCAACGTTGAGGAGCTAGAAAAGGATAGCGTTATCTGCTTTATTAGAATGATAGACAAGACAAGGATAGCTACACAATAATTAATCAACGACTGCCATTATAACGTGGATTTCACTATAGGAATGAGATTTGAGATAAATATTATAATAACAAGATAAACCAATGATTGAAGCAGCAGAGTCCCGTCTAGTTTGTTATTTCTATAAATAATACAGTATGTGTAATGAAGCAGGTTACTTTAGTCCTGTCTAAGCCACTACCTCCATAAACAAAGCCGTAGTGCATTCGTGTGACGTCAGCACATGTATACTACACCAATAAAAATTTGTTGATTTCAGCTGATCTATATCAGCTAGTGTTTTCATTGGTGTAGGAGCCCTACCTGTGCTGACGTCACACGAATGCACTACGGCTTTGTTTACGGAGGTAGTGTAGTGTAGTGGCTAAGCTAAGCTCCAAGGAGGATCCTCCTTGCTAAGCTCGGTATCAGGCCTGCCAACGATCCTTTGAAGGTGTCATCGAAATTCCAAGTCATTCTGATGCTGAGTTTTAAAAATGACTTTGGTTTAGTTCTAAAGACTCACCGTTGGCAGCTCTGCTCAAGGATGTGCTCTCTTTTTCAAATTTATTTTTTATTAATGAATTGAAAGTAAAAAAGGGTACTTTGATTTTTAATTTTTATGCCATAAGTTTTAGACTTGACACTGGGGAGCAACACCAAGAGAAATGCACTGTTTTAACGGCGCATGCGCTTTATATTCAATCGTACTTCATAGCCGCTCTTTCATGAGCTGTCTCATGGTCTCATAGATAGAGCGCGAATTCGAGCGAGACTACTACACCTCAGTACTTAACATTCATTCATTCTGCATTCATAAACTGATGCACTAATGTGTGTATAGGGCATTCCTATTGCTTTCTCTCTTAAATAAATAAGTCTTTCATAATTTGAAAATTGAAAATACTAATAATTATTGTACCTGATAAAACTGAAAATTCAGTTGAAAAATAACGAAAATAACAACTAATTATTCTGAATAAATAAATTGGAGATAAAAGAAAGGTTTATGATGTTAAATATTGTCTACAACTAAAATAGTTGTTGATTAATTTTCATGATTATAAATATTGACAACTAAAATTGATGTTGATTTAATAGTTGAGTTATCTGTAACATTGACAGTAATTTTTTTGGAATTCGAATGCCATCAGGAAGAGCACTAAGGCCCGGTTGCACTAAGTGGTTGAAATTTAATTGTACACTTCTTAACCTTCCATTGGCAAAAAAAAATTGTGTCGCCCAAACGGTGTCGCTGTCAGTGGCTTTTTATGGAACTATGATTGAATACATAGCACATGCGCCGTTAAAAGGTGAATTTCTCTTGTGTTGTGTCACTCCCCAGTGTCAAGTGTCAAGTCTCCCTCCTATTAGTATTCAATTAATCTCAATGGGATGATATTGTCAGCCCATATGTTACAGCGAAATGCAAATCAGATGGCTTACAATCAATAAGATTTAGTGAGAGATAATACACATTATTGCAGATGACTAACCATGCTACTTTTTAATGGCTAATATTTCATAAAAAATACTCCTAGACCAATTATTATTAGATCCTATAGTGAGAAGAAAAACGTAAATACGAATAACTAAATTCTACACATAAGAAGGTAATACCATTACAGGTAAACTTTTCCAAACATATTCAAACAACTTTAATTAAACTTTGTACTGAATGATTCACAAAATGTTATAATTCCAATATGGTTAATAATTAATTAAAATGTTGTTAATAATCAAATCTTACAGGCCAGTTAAAACGTGACGTGCCCAATACATACCGGTATATAGTTTGATTCACTTTATACTGTCAGCATTCTTCATAAATAACATACTTACTTACTTACTCCTCAGCGCTACAGGTCGTTACAACCCTTGGCCTCCCAGACATAGCCCCTCCATCTCTCCCGATCCTGTGCCTGCCTTCTCCAGTTACGAACTCCAAGCGTCCTTAAATCATTCTCCACATCATCCGTCCATCTACTCCTAGGCCTACCTCTTATTCTTCTACTGTATAGCCTTTCCCTCCATATACATTTTGCAACTCTTTCATCATTCATCCTTACCATATGTCCTATCCATCTAATCCTGCCAGCCTTGATAAATCTGACGATATCCTCACTGCCCAAGAAACGCTCAATTTCACAATTTTTTCTCCGTCTCCAGTGTCCATTTTCACACACAGGGCCAAGGATCCTTCTTATCACCTTTCTTTCAAAAATTCGTAGCCTTTCCATGTCACCAGCATTAAGTACCCAAGTCTCAGAGCCATAGCATACTACAGGCCTGACTAATGCCTTATACAACTTCACCTTTGTAGCTCTTGATAGTAGTCGAGACTTGAATAACTTTATACTTGCATAGAATGACCTGTTACCTGCCATTATTCTATTTTGTATCTCAGCTGTGATCTTACCACTACTTGTCACAAGCGTTCCCAGGTATACAAAGTCATCCACCTGCTGAAATGTGTAGGGTCCAATTTTCATATTTCTAGTAGCTCCTCTAACTACGGCTGGTGACACTCTTAAATACTTTGTCTTGGCCTCATTGATTTTCAAACCCATTGGCACACTATTGTTCACCAGTAGAGTGAAAGCTTCTCTCAAGGCCGGCACAGTTCTTGCTATTATGACCAAGTCATCTGCGTATCCACAGACCTGCCACAATCTATTCACAACAGTACTTTCATGTGCAATGTCCTTTACTGCCTCGTGCAGAGCTAAATTGAACAACAATGCCGAGAGAGCGTCTCCCTGCCTTACTCCATACTTCACAGGAAAACGCCTTCCAACAGACTTGCCTATCCTTACCCTAGAGTATGTCTCGTTCAGGGTAGCCGACACCAGCTTAATTAGTTTTGATGGCAAACCGTTATTGTTCATGGCTTCAAGTAACTTCGTTCTGCAAAGACTATCAAATGCTCTTTTATAATCCACAAAAAGCAAGTGTAGAACTATGTCATGCTCTATGCACTTCTCCATTGCCTGCCTCAATGTAAAATCTGGTCAACTGTGCTTCTGCCTTTCCTGAAACCCCCCTGGTAATCGCCCAATATCGCCTCAGCATATGGGATGAGCCTTTGCAGAAGTATATTTGTGAACAACTTGTATACAATGCTAAGCAGAGAAATGCCTCGATAATTATCACAAATCATTTTATCTCCCTTTTTTAAATATCATAAATAACATAATTGGTTTTTATTTAAGCAGTATAACATCAATGTTTTTTATTCAACTAAATGCTGAAAGTTTTCTTTGAGTTCACCAGTGCTATTGATATTAACATATTGATAACTTACTGTAGTATCAAATTTCAGTATTGATACTATTCACAATAAAACTGGAATATATGAATAATAACTTCCGGTAGCTAAACTAGTTGACTATGTACCAAACTAAAACTGAAAGATTTACACTAGAACTCAATAGTTACTACCGTATCAATAAAAGTGAAAACTAGTGAATAACAGTAAAGTACAAGTTTAATGTAAATTACGCTGTATTTATGACTGCTTTTTTTTGACCGAGCGAAGTGAGGTCTAAGATTCGAGTCGACGGTTTGGCATTTCTCTTAATGTTTAAATGTTTATATGTTGCGCATCTACGGCGAAACGCGGTAATAGATTTTCATGAAATTTGACAGGTATGTTCCTTTTTAAATTGCGCGTCGACGTTGTAACGAATCAAATTCTGATGGATAAATAAAAATCCCTACTTGAAAGAAATTTATAGGTCTAAGTGGAATAATAGGCTAATATCGCCAAATGCGATATTGTTTTTGAAGATTAGATAGTATCAGGTATCATGGCTAAATTTATAACGGCCGAATAGAAATGGAAATAATTTGCTACTCATATATTATATAAAGTATTGGAAATTTGAGGTTAGGCGTAAAATATCTATTGATCGGCGACATAATGATCGATTGAGTCGCATAACGTAAAATCTAGCCAGACACCTTGGCAGAAATTTATTGTAACTAAATGGTATGCAACTAGAGGAACCAAAAATGCACATGGCTAAATGTTATAAAGTGAGAAACAACCTATAATCATTAGAAAATTATATTGCATGTAAAAAATGTACTAAAAAATCCAAGATAAAAATAATTTAATGTATTAAGGAAGTAGGAGGTTCGTAAATGCATGTATACTGTAACAATTTGCATGAACCAATCAAATGGTAGCAATTGATGGGCGGTAATAGTGAGCAGATTCAAATATATTTGTATATATTTCTATAAATGATAAGAGTTTATAAATTGTTGTTGTTTAGTTTATGTTTTGGATATGGCCCGAAGACAGATATAATGTTAGATGGGTGACATAAGTAATAATTTAATAGATTGGCACGAACTATTTGAGCCTTGAATGGCGTAGTAACGAATTATTTAAATGTTATGCAAATTTGCAAGTTGGAAATGAAAATTGTGAAAAAGAAAGTAGAACTTCCCCACTTGCCTGCCAACCACTACCATGGAATGTCACCAAAATTTGTAGAGCACAATATCTTTTACCGTACTGTACCTTTTTAATGACTTGAAGTTAAATCAAATTATTAATTTTCCATAAGACTTTGTGATGCTATAGTAAAGCAAAAGTCATTTAAATATTTTTTAATCCCTTGGAAGAGACGACTTCGGCCACCAAATATCCAGGACTACCAGGAATTCGGATCGCCATCAGCAACTTATAAAAAATCCAGCACGTGAGTGACAAATAGTTGAAAATAGAATAGGGCGCCCTCAGTGCTTCGAATGAAATAAGAAATAAAAGCTAGCTTGTCGGAAAGGTTTTAAAAATTAAGAAATTAATAAAAATACTTGCACAAGTCTTAAAAATGGCATAAGAAATATTTTATTGAATAGGAACGAGTCAATTTATATATCAAAGGATACACCAATTGAAAGAATATTAAGTTCTAAGCTAATAATACAAATGTTCACATGATCATTGATTTTATAATGTAATTTGTAATGATATAATGTAGCTCTGGTTCATTGGATAAATTGATTTATCTATTTCCATCAGGTGCCGAATCTTGCACCCTGAGATATATATATATTTATTGGAAACTGTAGAAATTAATATATATTTAATTGTTGATTTGTCAATTTATCATGCTCTGATTTGGGAAGTTAATATATAAAGTAGGATTGTCCAAATCGACAAGCAACAGCAAGTTGATGTCAAAGCTACATGCAGATAAATGCATATGATCAATGAAGTGAAAGCACATGGTAAAGTTTCGTGCTATAGAACTAGAAAATAGTACTGATCTGTGATATTTTATTTGATTTCGTTTCTTGTTTCATTGTATATTTGTTGCTCTATATATTTTTCCTTTGATCTAACTTTGAGATTATTTGTTTAATATATGTATCAAATTTTTCATGGTGTACCATTCATTTTATTCCCCAATACCATAGGATATAAATTATATTTATATATATTTTTATAAATTATCAATATTAAAATTATTGCAAAAGCTCCTGTCTGAGCCTATTAAGATTTTAGTGAGATTATACCCTAGAAAACCCACGACCAGATTTTATAGTTATTAAGCTAACTCTCATGCTCTACCGATTGACGCCAAGCAGGAGGCTAAGCGTTATTCCATCGAAAATAACGTGACAACGTATATACAAGGTTTTTGGAAATTTTGCATTTCAAGGATAATATAAAAGGAAAAAGGAGCCTTCATATGCCAATATTAGAGTAAAAATCAGACTATAGAATTATTCATCATAAATCAGCTGTCGAGTTGATTATAAATCGCATGCCATGACGCATGCAATTCAATATTTCAATGTAACTTGATGAAAAATCCGCAGCTGTGCATGCCTCATTGAATGCAATTTTTATGCACTATCAAAATTAATAGAATGCAAAGAACTTATAACAGCTTGTCTAGGCGCCTAGATGTTTTTTGGTTTATTGCAATGCATTGGTTTATCAAGATTGTTTTATGGGTTAATCTGAAATTATAATAGTATAACCAGAGAAAACTTCTATAATCTTGTATTCTGTGGTATAACGTTGTCTACTAACGCTTGACTTGACGACTCCTCGGACAAAGGACCGTTGAGAGGACTGAAGAACAGGCTTTTACAGCTTATCAACTTTTTCATGTCACGTTTTTAGATTCTTGAAAAACTTTTAACTTCATTTTATTCATACAAGTTGAATGAACTTAAAATATTTAACATCATTAGAATCGGTGATTCATTCGCTATAAGTAAAGAGAATTTCAAAGTTCTAGGTTAATCTTGAGGGGATTAAACAAGATGTATTATTTGTAGATACAGTAAATAAATTGTATGCTCAGTGTGATTACGTTTTTACTACACGTGACGTCACGCTGGCGTTCCCCTCACCACTTTGAATCTTACACCTGTGAGTGATCAACCTTCTGTCTACTAACGTTGACATGAAGCGTCAGACGTTTTTGTACTGTCGGTGGACCAGTCATCAGGGCAGAAAGCTCTTTGATTGGCTGATTATAAGATAATTGAGATGGTGTTTGGTGATCAGCTGATAATCAGTGAATCAGAGAGCTTCCTTCCCTGTTAACTTGATCGCCGCCAGTACAAAAAATCTGGTGTGGCGCACTCACACAACTTACCTTGCCGTTATGAAAATTGATCACCTGACGCTAGTGTTCACGCGCATCTCAAGTCTACTATTGAGCCAAGATCTAAGCCAGCTGGTAGCAGCAACAGGACAATAACGCTGGAGACACACGAGGTCTCTCTTTATAGTGAATGATTTAATAGAATCATAGAGAAACAATATTTATTTTCAATTTTAGGTGAAAATGTTACAGAACATTAATTGTAGAGATTTTCATGCTCAATCTTTTCCATTTGAATTATTTTGTTTAAATTGTATCTGAAGCCTGATAATTGGGAATCTAAAATCATACTTTGCATAGATGGGGCGGAGCTCCTGAAATTTCTACAGATATGGGACTTGTGGCAGTTGATAGAGCTTATCAATGACTATTCTAGGTATGATTTTGATCGAAATCGTTGGAGCCGTTTTCGAGAAAATCACGAAAAACCCTGTTTTTGACAACATTTTCGCTATTTTAGCCGCCATCTTGAATTGCATTTGATCGAAATTGTTCGTGTCACATCCTTATAGTGTAAGGATCCTTATAGTCATTCCGTTAATTGGGAGATGAGATATCGTGTACACACACACACACACACACATACATACATACAGATCAATACCCAAAAACCACTTTTTTGGACTCAGGGGACCTTGAAACGTATAGAAATTTGGAAATTGGGATACCTTAATTTTTTCGGAAAGCAATACTTTCCTTACCTATGGTAATAGGGCAGGGAAAGTAAAAAGCGCTTTAAAATGGCTTGTCCCAAACTGTATGTTTGAGAACCTTATCTTAAAGATCTACAGCTAATTGCGGACAATCTTAAAAAATGAGGTGTCAATCAATTTGTTATTAAATTTACTAATAAAAAGTAATTCTTGTCTTTTAGTAAAATCAACGATTTTTGTTATGAATACAGTTTTAAACGACGCCATTTTATTCTATTTATTTGAAAAATTGTTAGCCTAATATTTTCTTTAGCTTTGTATAAATATGGTTAAGTCCACGTTATAATTATTGTAGTAGATAAAAATAGAAAAACAGCGTTGCCGATTTTCTGCCTTGATAAATTATATTTCTACAATGTTGAAAACGGATTTGGCAACGTTGCGGAGCTATAGAAAGATAGCGCAATCTGTTTTGTTGAATGATAGACAAGGATAGCAACACCAATGTTAATCAAATACTGCCATTATAACGTGGACCACACTATAGTTTTGTCATAGATTTTTGTGAAAAATTTTACTTCTGTATCTATGTTCAGTCATTATTTGGAAATAAATAGTAAGTGGGAAAAATTAAGTAAAAAAAAAAACAAAATTGGGTCAGAGTGAGTATACTTTTGTACATTTTAAAAATTATATTTAGGTACGGTATGTTTTTTACACAGGAACAATGCCCTAGAACATTAGTAATCTGTATTACTAGTATTATTATTAGGCTAAGAATTTTTGAAATTGTACTTCTTAACCAATTTTTTCATGCAAAATTTCCTTATGCTAGATACAGACTGGCCCAAAAACCTCGTATTTCTGGCTATTTTCTATTTTACAGTTATTTCCGCCAAATCCTGTAATCGGACAGAAAAATTCGCTCACGCCTTTTTTTTAGATTATAAAATTCTGAATAAATTGAAATCATTCGGAGCTCTCCATCTCCAATGAGTACTGAGTTACAATTTTTCAAAAATGAGTAAAATTTAAATAAAATATCAATTTTTATGAATTCAGTTTTGAATCAACAATATGTTCCGACTTTCACAATTCAAATGTATAATTCAAAATCCCTCTAGGCGCAATTTTGTGCTCTACAACCTGAGACTGGGTAGAGCGCTCTATCTCATATATTATACAATTCGACCAAAAAATGGCCCAGCCACAACATTCGAAGTGAAAGTTTCACTTTAACGCCAAACTGTTCTTTACAACCACTATATTGTTCAGTAAAAAGCTGTACTATTTGGATTTCCAGGTACACCTGCTAACAATGCTCCTTGCATTTTGAAAAACACCAACATTTTCTGCTTAAAACATCATCAACAACTTCATTCTCCTTGTTCAAAATCTCAATGTGAGGACAATAAAGTTGGTGATGATGGTTGAAGATGAAAACCTGGTCTCTGGTTGTAGAGCACAAAATTACGCTCAGAGGGATTTTGAATTATACATTTCAGTTTAGATAATCGGAAAATATTGTTGATTAAAAATTGAAATCAATCAAATTTTATTTTTTCTTGAAACTTCACTCATTTTTGAAAATTTCAACTCAATACTCATTGGAGATAGTAAGCTCCGATTATTTTAATTTTTTCCGAAATTTATAATCTGAAAAAAATGCGAGCAAATTTTTCTGTCCGATGACTGAATTTGGTAGAAATAGCTGAAAAATGGAAAATGAACCGAAAATAAAATGTGTTTGGGGCCACTCTGTATCTAACACTAGGAAGTTGTTCTAGACTTCTCTTACGTATCCAAATAATATACTGAAACATTAGAGCTACAATATATTGCAATCACCAATGTATATAGTGACTGGACTATGATGTTTTGAAGGTTCAAAGGTAGGTTAGGAAGGTTTAATTTTTCTTTCAAATGACATTTTTTCATCATTCGGAATACAGTGTACAGTTATCATCGTATAATTGTCATAAATTTTGATGAAAAACATACAGCTTCACTTTTGAAATTGTTATTCAAGAATATTACTATTCTCCAAATGGACCCCTTTCTGAGTAACACACCGATCCACGGACCGGAAGAATAAATATTTTCGTAACAAATATTAGTTGTTTAAACCCCGATATTCATTTAAAAACACTCTGTATAATGCACATTTCTTGCAAATTAAATCTTACATACTAATTTCAGATTGACTATGAAGAACTGTCAATTTTTTATTGCTTAAATGGTTCTTTTGATTTTTTTAACAGGAAATCCGTTAATATTTTTGTATTATAGAAAACGTAACATTGATAGAGCTTTCTGAGAGTAGAATTTTTCTTAAATTATATTCTATAAAAGCCACACCTAAATCTGATTCACATAGGTTTTGAATAATGCTATTTTTTGTTTTAGAAACGCAAAAATGGATAGAAATAATGAACTCTCAATTTTTTCAACAAGAGAACTACAGTTTTCAAAAGTGGAAGACGAAATTTTAACATCAATGAAAAACGTATTGTCTTCCTACTCTGATACAGAAGCTGTTAATAAAATGAAGGAATTTGTGACAAACAGCCAAGAGAGAGCTTTCCATGTGAACCGCGCCTGTGAAATGATTTGCGAACTGACTCATTGTGCCGCTAACCAAAGACAATTGCTGTTCGTCTACAACCCATCATATCACTCACAACAATTCAAACTTCTAATTCATTTATTCGATTATTTCAGCTCTTCATCAGAAAACATTACAAAGATAGCTGTATTTCTCACTCTTTTCAGTGCCGAACATTCAAAACGATGGCAGATACTTGCTAAGCTAGTTTCCATGGCTATATCAGTTGATAACGCAGACATTTTATTTCTAACCTCAATCCTGGGGTGTCAGTTATCAGTAACTTCTGAATTTTGTTCTCTTATTGTGGATCGCACCATTTATGATTTCATATTCCTCTACCCAGATAATATTGGTAAATTGAAGACGCTACCCTTATCCGTTCCCACGTTTTGTAATATTTTCATAAGAACAGTAACTGAAATGTATGGTCGGATAGACGGCACTTCAAAATGGACAAACGTACCAAACATTATCTTGGAAGTGCTCATAGAATGGATAGAAAAGTACAGCTCGCAGCTTACATCTATGATTGATGTTGACAACAAACAGCCTAGGCCTACGACAATTGGTCAAACAATGTGTTCAACTCTTTCCCCTTATCCAGTTTTAGTGAAATGGATTGTGCTATCGTCTCTTTACGAGGACAACGAAAAATCTCAACAACTATTTGTGAAATTGCATAATTCAGTTTGTGGATCGTTAGTGAAGTTGAGAGAAGGCTTCAACAGGAAATTGATTCCAGCAAGCACATTTATTTTCATCATAGAGAGAATAAAAACCGTTATAGAACTGGGAACATCGCACGAAAAACTTGATGACTGCCTCATACGTCTATCTCAGGTTGTTCAAGTCAGCATGCATTCCAAAGCAATCTATGGTGATTTTCACAACTTGCCAAAGGAATTGGATGATCTTCTCAGTCTTAAACCTAACAGATTATTACATATTATAGTTGAATGTTTGAAGAATGAAATGTTGACACCATAAATTAGATTATATTAGACATGGTCTATTTATTCATAAATCCAATCTTGTTAAGTTAAACAGTGAGATGAATTAATATAAAACCGAATGAATGATCTTTTCAGCTATTTATTTAGATGTAATTTAGTTATCTTAAATAAAGTATTTTAACTAAGAAAATTTCTCTAAAGTATTTTCTCGTTAAGTTATCTTAGATAAAAGCAATTCAACTAATAAAGTTCTCTCAAATAAAGTATCTCTTAAGAGATTTGTTCTGCACAGTTGTTGAGTTGATCAAAGAAAACTCAATGTTCAGATAGATGATATCGAGGTGGATTCTATCAGGAGAAAAAGGAAATTATATAAGACCTATTCTACTTTCATTAATTACTAGAAGGAGAAGGAGAATAGGAATTCTGGAAAACAGTAAAAAGTTTAAAGGCTCGAATATCTTAATTTCAGAGGACTATCAGGAAGATTTTCAACGAATTAGGAGAAGTCTAAGAGAGAAAAAGATTGGAAGCAAGAAAAGATGTGAGATTCGCCATTATTAAATATGACAAATTGGTCGCCTACTAAGGTAGGCTGCTGACAAGACTGTTCATCTTGAACATATCAACTTCTTCAGAGACAGAATGGAGAGAGAGAGGTGAAACGTAGATTAATCGTGATTAATTTCACGAACCGATTAGAGAAGCCTATTTCTCGAAAAAGTCTTCTCTAATTGGTTCTCATGAAATTAATCACGATTTAAATTTCACTGACTTTTGTGCAACCGGGCCTTAGTACCTTATTAAAAATAATTGCTATTTTTTAAAGTACAATTTTAAAATTCCGACTGTTTCCAAATAATTCTTTTTAAGACAAGGTTAAAGCGATTCTTTGAAATTTGAATTCAACTATTTGAGAATGAATTATATTCAGTGTAGTTGAATGATAAATTAGGTAGTTGGCAAATAAATTAACAATTTTATTATCGAATAAATAATCAGCTAGTGAATCATGAGACCCAGGATGGTTTGTATAAGGATACATTTTGTAGCTTTTTCAATTTGATTGAGTCCCACAGCCAGTCGACCACAATGGGCTGACCCGAAATGTCGTTGCAGTCCTCTCCTTCTCCCTCTTCCGAGACCACGGTGTGTGTCGCTCTTTCCAACGATCCGTTCACTAGTTTCCCACCAAAACTGAGCAAAATAGTCAAGGAAGTCGCCACACCCACACATCATCACATTATTAGCAACTCTACTAGAAAAAGTATCTCAAGAGCTGTAGAGAATACTGAATAATTAGTATTCTACCTTAATACTGGTTGATATTTATAATAGAAAGATAATAGTTGTAGCCTGAGTTTTTTTGACAATGGTATGACAAATACCTGGTTTAATTTTGAATTGTGTTCAATAAGATCACATTGATTTTACACAGCTCCAATCAAAGAAAGCATGAGACCTATGGTAGAAATCGTCGCACCCGTTAGCATAATATCTAAACTCTTTCATTGAAAGGGTAACTGCTCATTCCTCTACTAACTGTTAGTCACGAGCTTTCTCCACTCATGGTAAAAAGAGTATAATACTATGAACAGCTCATATAGAAACTACAAGATTACAAAAAAACTAAATATAGTTAAAAAAATAAATATCAAAGGATACGCTACAAAATATCTCTCCAGGAGCCTTCTGTCTTCAATGCTTGCTGTTTCTGAAACATGTAGTTTCACACCCACAAAGACATCCGGAAGAGGCTGTAAACAAATAAAAATCACATGAAAATATTCACACAGATCTTCGAATTACACAATATAGTCAAATTACTGCACATAATATTTGAAGATAGTAAATTATAATAGTAAGAAATGATACATTCAAGAGTAAATAAGTTACTGAACTTCTTGACAGTAGCCTCAATAATTATTAAGACACGATATTCAGGATGAGACTTCGCCTGCTTCGGACACTTTTACTTTGTAAAGGAATAATGGTTTTAACAGATTTATTCAAATAAATATCGTACATATTATCACGATATTCATGTGAGCCAATCTTAAATTTAATGAGAGAACAAATCTACAGACTTTTTGTGTACCCGCAGGCTTGTAAAAGGCTTCAAGTGGAAAAACTGTTTGACAGCAGTTTCTAACGTAAAATAAACCACCAATAACAATAAATAAACCACTGGAGAATCACAAATTATAAAGATACAAAAATAAATTGACCTCAAATAGAGCAGCGAAGAAAAACTGAACTAAGACTCAAGGTCACAAAAACCTAGAATCCAAAAATTTCTGCTTGAAGCCTTTTGCCGAAGACATACAAGTCTGTAAAATGGAATTTAAATTCCGTAAAATTTCAACAAATGGGATTTTTAGAAATTATAAAAAAGTATTTTCTAGTGTAAATCTATCAGGAAAACATTTATCGACTGTCTACTACAGCCTTGAGAATATTGAAAAACTTCCTTTATAGTGATCAGAACTAAAATTTTATAAAGTTGAAAAACATAGCCTATTTTCTGGACAATTTCAATGGATCAAAATTCAGGAGTGGGACAGTTTTGGGCTGTGCCTGTTCATCCTCCACCAAATTTTTGCAAATTATAATTTTGTATCATTGAATCAATAAAAGAATAAACAAAGTATTAATTTATTGTTTTAGCATTTACTTAATATGTGAGAAGTTAATCATTTGCACATTCCCTTTAATCAATTTTTATTCATTGTCTATTTCGAAATGAAAAAATATATTTTAAAGATTGATAATGAATTAGAAGCATAACCTACCTTCTTTATCCTATTGAATCTCATAATCTTCTCCTTTTCTGACGGTTCACTGTCCGGCTTTCGCTTCTTTCGGCCACGCTCTATATCTCTTGGAGGAATGTCTTCATCGTCGGAAACTTCTTGCTTTCGTCTTTTAGCAGGCGAACAACTGGACGAAGTCGGAGAAGGAGGAAGAGGCTTCTTGACTGCAGAAGATGTTGATGGACTAGGTGATCTCTGCTTACCAAGAAGTGTGAAGTCGGAATTTTCTTTCGATTTCTTGAACAGCACCTGTAATTTACACAATTAGCCTACCACTTCTTTAATATATTTTCAAATTGACTTGAAGTGAGATAATATAGGGATATGATAAAGAAATTACCAAGCCGGTGGGTTCCCTTCACTTGAAGATTCTATTTAGGCCCGGTTTCACAAAACTGGTTGGATTTTAATCGTAAATTATTTCACGAGAACCAATCAGAGAAGTTTTTTCTGAAAAGAATGCTTCTGTGATTGGTTCTCGTGAAATTTAATCGCGATTAAAATGTAATGGCTTTTGTACAACCGGCACTTAGTGTTCATCATTGTTGTAAAAATTAGAATTGGAACCGTTTTGGGCACGAGCCTGTGGTTGGGTAATTCTGAATGATTAAATTAATTATACTAGAGACACCAGCAGGCGGGTGATGTATCACTTGGCTTGCTAGCCCGATCACCAACCCTGGTGTCTCGATGGTGCCCCAGCTTGCTTTACACACGCACACCAGTGGTGTCTCTGTAATATGCCACTTGCTGTACAGACCTTATAGCTTGCATTTGTGACAATTACCTTGAGTTCTGGTAGACTGGTCGCTGTCTGCCAGTCTTTATCTGACCGGATGCGAGTGACTCGCGGAAAACGAATAGAAATGCCGGCTGCTGTATGAACCTCATGTTGTGTAAACTCGGCTCCCTGTATTTCCCACACTGGCTGAGCCTGGAAAAGTAAGATCCTGTATACCAAATCTCCTTGCAATTGAGGTATTTGATTTTCGAAGTTACACTCTTCAGAAATTTGGAACTTATCATCTAGTTGAACATCTAGAGATTTAGTACTTAATATTCAGTTGAACAAGAGTATTAAGCAAGTCTATGTTTAAGAATCTTTATAATTGAAATACATACCGAGTAGCAAGGCAATAATTACTTCAAGAAACTTTCATAACAAACAATAATCGTCAGCTAATCCTCAAGTGTTAAGCGGCTACTTTCAATTTTGGACAAAATGAGATTTTGGTTATCATCAAAACCTATTTAGAGCTTCAAATACTAAAAAGAAATAATCTTAGTTGTTTTTTCGAACTTTCCTCATAGATGCACGTTCAAGTTTCTTCTATTTCGTTTATTTGTGTGCGAAATTGAGAGAAATAAAGTAAGCTGATTAAAGCTGGATTCCCACATATCAATATCAGAGTACAGGTCCCTTACAGTGAAAATATAATCCTCATGAGTTCTAATGAGACTATTTGCACTCAGCTCGGCCGAACCAGAATGAACATACTCATTGGCAAAAATATTCTCACTGTAGCGGAGACGTTTATTGATGTAGGAATCCTTAACAATAAAGCCTGGTTTTCACTAGTAGAGTTAGTGGTCGAGTAACTGGCTACTAACTCTACCCAGCTAACTCTACTCTACTTACTTGGTAAAGTAAGTGTTTTCACTACAATTGAGAATAGTAGGTAAAGTGTGTTGTCTAGTGAACAGAACTAACCTTGATATGTCAATCAATACTTTTTAATAAATTAACACTTAAACACTTATTAGCACTTTAATAAATCAACACTTTTTAATAAATTTCAACAAATTGATCATTTTATAGATAACAATAACTTGATAGCCTACGGCACGACTCTACTCTACCAGCTCGAGACTGTTTTCATTAGCATAGTAGTGGTAGAGTAGAGTGAGAAGCGGCGGTGAGGGAAGGCAAGTGGTAGAGTACTATCCCACGGTGCTATACCTTTCTACTCTACTAAAAACTAGTACTCTACCATGAACGTTTTCATTGGGAGAGTTCACAAGATAGTTAGTACTTGCCCAGGAACTCTTCACTAACTCTACTAATGAAAACCAGGCTTAATTGCTCAGTATTACTAACTTTTGGATCTCTTGCAACAAAGTCTGGCACCATGGTTTTAGTGCAGTTGAGCCAATCGGGCACTTTGGTCTGGTCCTTGCTGATCTTGACCATGTCCAGTTCGGTTTGCAGACTCTCGAGTGTCTTGTCGTCGTGGCCTCCATGCACCTTGGTCACTGTCACCCACCGCTTCATTCGAGGATCGTAGCAGCCCATCAGGAACACCGACATCATACCACCTTAGCCACACAATTAACGATGCAACATTTATTAGAAATTACAGTCAATCAACTGCTGCAATATTATTACTGTATAATAATCATTTCAAATATCCAATGAAAGGTATACGAATAGAACATATAAAGCTATATAGTTTTTGGACAGTTTATTCTTCAATTTCCTTCTGCTATTTAGTTCTTCGGTCAATATTTTTAAAATAGCAAAAGTTCTTAGTTCTATTTACATAGCTTTCATTTGATATTTGAAATAAAATTATTATACAGTAGCAAAATAAACCAAGTTACCGATCAATAGTAATAACTACAATCCTACATAGACAAATATAAACTGAATTATAACATAATGATCTTATAGCACTTATTACAGATAGCTCAATGAATAATCCATATCTGATAAACAAGAGACTCACTCTTGAAAAAATCATTTTCGAATATCAAAAAGATAGGCTACCCTCAATTCTACATGACATCTTTTAAAATGATATCGAACACATATTATATTGAATCATTGTATTACTGATAGCTGCATGTTTATCATACAAATCATAATTGATAGACAAGAGAGCCACTCTCGGTACATATCTTTTCAAGGATTAAAAAGTAAATTTACAAGAGCATTGTCAACCTACTTACAATACACCAGGAAAAAACAAATTTTGAATACTAATAAAAAATGTAACGAGAATATCATTTAAAAGGCTGAGATAGGACTTGAAAATCCTCTGTACAACCTTGGAAATGTACATTGATACAATGAATGAATCAATAATAGCAACACTTTCAATGATAGAAATAAAAAACAAATTACATGTATCAACGATTGGTTCTAATGCTGATTCAATTATCATTATTTACAGTATTATCGTAAAATAGGACATTCTATTTGGCTTTGTCTTTTGTGCATTAATATGTGAAGCGTTTTCTATCATCAATCAATTTGAATGATCTTCCAATTATAGAAAATAACTAGTACCATTGTAATATCTTTTAAATTATATAAGACTAGTTTCAACATGTCATTCTCAAGAAATGTTCTTTTTTGAAAAAATAACATTCAAGTAACCCTATTTAATGATCTTTATTGTCAATAATAGAAAAAATACATAAATAGTTGTTGGAAAATCAATCAACTTATTGTGGATAAGTTTTGAATGTTACCTTTGTTTCCTGTTCCGTACCATGCGCCCAACACAACCAAGTCAGCCGAGTCGGCCATTGCTCCTCCGAACAGGTAATCCTTTTTCACCTTCAGCCAGTGACGTTTGCCAGGCTCATAAATTCCCTGCAATAGTCACATCACATCAACACTGTTCTATAATAAGATTCGCTTCCAACTAACATCATTGGTTGAAACAGCAACACGTTTTTGAGAAAATTTAATGGTAACATATCTAACATTTTTTGTTGTTTACTATCAAGTTACTGGAATGGAACGAATTCCTGTGGAAATTGTTTTAATAATTTCCTTTTGAGTTATGAGCGCATAAAAGTAGCATTTTTGAACGGATAATTTCACAATTTGTACAGATAAATTCATGAAATTTGCAGGAGAATTTCTACAAGGTATAGCACATCAAATAAAATATTGAATTTCTCAAAATATCAATATTATAAATTGATAATTCCATACAATGTCATTCCATATTGCATACTCTGATTGAATTATTCTTTGTAAAGTGAATAATAGTATCTTGGATAACACATTGTCTAAAATAAAGTATCTAAAATTCAAAAATTTACTGCATTATTTGGTAAATAGTACTGGCTAAGACTATGTATTTTGTTAAGACTGGCTAAGACAATTTATCTTTATCACAGATTTCTATGATTTAAATTCAATTATTGTTGAATTGATAGTCTCACCATGACATTTTTGAGAACCAGGCCTTCCAGTCCAAGTCGAAATACCTTCGTCATCATTTTTTCAAGATCTTTCGGCTCACTTATCTCCTCCATTTCAGAGAACACGATTCGATTTGGTATTTCTTTCATGTTTTCACGTAGAATACGCTTGCGTTCTTTCAAAGGTCTGCAAATAGAAAAAAATACACTCTATAAAATGTTGAAACTAATCAAATCAGATCAGCTATAGATTCAGTTTCTAATATTGTTAAAAATATCAAAACAAGTGAACATTTATGATGGTAATAATATTAATTATTGAATCAACATTAATGACGATAAAAATTGCCGCCCAGTATAGTCGAGACGACTAAGGCGTTGCAACCTTCAGTATGCTATCTAGGCCGGAGTCCTGCATGCCGGTAGGCATCATATCATCAAATCACTACCCTCACACTTTACATTCCACGCAAAAGCAAAAGTAATGTGGGCATCACCCGCAATAAAAATAATCAATAATTAAGAGCATAAACATGATAAGAAATTCTAATTACATTTTTCATTCAATAGTGTGAATGTACACTTTGTGCGACATGTTTAATAATTTGTATATGATGTATTTGTTGAGTAGTAATCCTGAACAGAACTTCACTAGATAGGAAACTTTAAAATGTTTTCCGAATATTGGACTAGTAAATATAATTCATAGGCCTTCTTTAAACTAGGTTGGGAATAAGACTTCAAGTAATGTAATGAGTGGAATAAAACATTACAATTCTAAAAACAAATATATCCAATGCAGGCCTACTGTAAAGTATTTTCATCAATTTGAGAAAATAATTTTTGTAGAAATTCTATGGATTAGAGTTTATTATGGAAAAAAACTTACTTTTTCATTAGGGATTGATTGTTATAATAAAGACAGTCGAAAACAAATAAGCAGACGCATGCATCTTTGAACTCATTTTTCTTGTGTTTGCCCAATGATCCAAATGGCAAAGGTTTGGAGGTCTCAATATCAATTAATAAAATCTCGCTGTCAAGAATCAAATCATTGCCAAGTGGAAATGCCTTCGGAATATAATCTTTGAAATGATTCACCTGCAAACATTGAATTAAAATTATCTTAGAACAGAGATGTAAAAAACAGAGTATAAAATAGTACTAAGATGATATTTGATAATTTGATATGGATTTGATGTGTGAATATGCTCCTGTATTAGACTGTATTCATCACAATTCGACTATGATTAAGTTTTAGGCAAACCTATAATTTTATTTTAATCACTAATTTGATTTATGCATGTCTGAATAATTCTAATACGGTTCCAAGTTATGAATTAATATAACATTTTGTTTAGTTTCCGAAATTTCTATTAAAAACTTGAATTTTGTTTCAAAACCTTTCATGGGTCTAAAAACCACTGTTCACAAATTTGTTTTATTTCAACTTTTCAACAATATTGATCAAAATTGATGTACAATCAATAAATTAACTAAATCTTATTAGTCAACAATCGCTAGATGAGTAAAATTGGATCAAAATTGTTCAGTTTGAATTTCATCAAACATTTTATGAAAAAAAATCCAAGCTCCTAGAAAGTGAACTAAGCGAAAATATGAAGTATAGCAAAGAAATTGTAGGCAAACCTTATGTGGCAATACAGGTTTAAGACTACGGGAATAATATCTAAATTCACTGCCATGTTTATGCACTTGAACTCTTTCTCCGTCATACTTGATCTCAGAATACATCCCATCCGGACATTTCTTCATTGCTTGTTCAACGGATTTACATGCTTCAGCCTGAAACAATAAATTTTGATGAATGTAGAGAAAACAATATTCTACAAAACTCCATACATTTTTTCAACGTTTCAACTCTTATAAAACTTATTGAATTATAAAATAATCATAAATTATTATCTAATGTATAGATTTAAAGCTGATTAGTTGATAGGATGATTTGCAAAAACAATATATATTTCTACAAGTATTAGAATATTTTTACGTGTAATTTCTTCAGTTCACCAAAGTTCTTTACTCTAAAAATTTGGAAGTTCACATAGTTTCCGAGATTTGAAAATAGTAGTTAAATTGTCTTTCAAACTACCTTCAACCTTTAACGATTACCTTTCAAGTTGTCCTAACAAAGTTAGGGAGTCAAAAAATGTGTTTCAAAAATTTGTTTACGTTTTTTTATTATTTGTTGGTTAGACTGTTTGGCATTATAACAATTATTGGTTAATTAACAATTGGTTAACAATTATTATCTTAATTAAAAATTTAGGCACTGTGAATTATTTCATTTCAATTCCTAACAACATTGGGCTTATACTTCATTAGCAAATAAATAGAACGAGGTACATCATGCAATAAATATGATGAAGCTCGGTATTAAAGGAAACCTTTAAAAAATATGATTGACATTTAAAAAAAACATGGTTTTCTTATAAAGCCAGAAAAATATTCTATTGAAACTTCTAGAGGGGGAACTTTACTTTGAGTACTATGATAATAGAATACCAATAGTATCAAATTTTATTTTAAATTTCATAGTATCAATACTATATAAATTAAACTGGAATAACAAAATAATAAATAATAACTAACTAAACTAGTTAACAAACTGGGTGATATTCATCAAACTAATAACTAAAGCTAAAATAAAATATACTGGAACTCATTACTATTAATATTTCAATACTGATATGAGTAATCATTTAAAGTGAAGTGCAGTCCTACTAGGAGTTTTAAATACTACTGTACTATGTAACTAACCGTACAGGTTTCCAGCCCAAAATTTGTTCTATGATATTAGATAAAATTGCTTGATAAGCAACAGCTGAAGTATATTAATAAAAATAATATAACACTAAACATTCAATTCTAAATGATAAGAAAATTTTATGTAAAGTTTACAAACGCATTCCATTATTTTAGCAATGGTTAGAACAAGAAAACCGATCGAGAATTCATACATGAGATTGATCGAGCCATTACTAAAGATTGGTAGTAAGAAAAGAAACTGCAAAAAAGAAAGCCGAAGACCTGCTAATAGTCTATCTAATTTTTTGCTTGAAATTGTTAATTCGTTTTCAAGGTAAAGCGGTTATAAAGTATCTTTTGCAATTTTATCCCATGATATTTGAAATATTACGTGTTATAGATATAACAGCTTCATTAATTTGAAATAAAACAACACTTTCAGTGTTATTGTAATATTATGTGATGATTATATAATTAGATAATTCATGTTGGATGTAACAAATTTTGCTCCAAGAGCCAAGTTTTGATGTACACTATTTTCCAGTAAAAAGGTATATAGTATGAGAACAGAACACAATAATAATAATAATAATAATAATAATAATAATATAATAATAATAATAATAATAATAATAATAATAATAATGATAATGTTTTATTAGCTCAAGAGCTTTTATAAAAATAGAGTTTCGTCATACGGTAGTTTAGAGTCAATACAATATTAATAAAAACTCCTTTCAATATAAATCTTATCACCGCTTATTTGTTCCAATGCTGAATTGGTCCAGATTATAATTAAATTTACTTATAACAGAAACAAAACAACAACATAACTATTCATGATCAAAACAATACCAATTGGTAACATTTATATCTCATGATGCATTGCAGCACTTGGTCACAATATGACTTATTAAGTTTGTTAAATGGTTTGTTAACTTTTATCTTGGTATTGTATAATATAGCGAGATTCGCGTTATAAAGTCAGCAAGTGATTAACATTGGTTTGCTATCCTTATCCATCATTAGACAGATAGCATTTCTTTTACATTGTCATTTGTAATAAAGAATCAATCAATCAATAAATAGCTTTATTCTTTTTCAAATCTGCACCGTCGCCAAATTGTCTCTAGACTTTGTATAAATATGACAACTACTCTTTACTCATAAAGCTGATCAGACTTATTATTTATTGCCAATCTCTGGGTAGAACAAGACGAGAAAACTGTAAAACCGGGGTTCCTTTTGTCGTGCACAATAAATACTTCTATTATTTATAATACACAGAAACTGGAAGTGACCAGTTTTAGGCCGGGTATCACGACTGATCTTGACTTTTCCGGGCGCAAATCAAAGAACACCTATTTTTAATTACTCTGTCCGTGAAACGGTATCTTTCTAACCTAGGAACTGACCGTAAATTGTATGTTTTTGGAGCAGTGTGGCAAGAATTTATCAATCATAAAAATATATTCTATGGACGAATAAAATATATTTGAAATATAATTTATTACTATTAAAAAGAATAAAAAATAATTAATATGAAATGAGATATACCAGGATAACTTGAATCACAGCAATCTACTATAAAAGGTGGTGAAACAGGAAGAGTAGCAACACCGCCTTCCTATCATTTTTACAGAGAGAAATTTGGATAGCTTGGTTTTGAAATGGTTTGTATCCGACTTCGACGAGAGATTTCAGCTGGTTGAAATACAATCTCAGTATGTAATTCAGAATGGGTAAAGACAAGGAGTGGAGTCACTCAGGGTTTGGTCCTCAGTGCTTTGCTTTTTCTCCTCTATATAAATGACTTGCCTTTTCACCTTGAACCAGCACATTGCATAATAATTGTATACCGACGATGTTACTATTCTATTGAAAAGTGATAGACAGCTTGGCATAGGTTCTGAATGTACAAGAGCTATTGAAAAACTAAAAGAATGGCTAGCTTCCAATATGTTGGTATTAGATTATAATAAGACTAAGCAGATTCCATTCAGAACAGCTCGTGACGCAGTATTGGAGAAAAGAGATGGCAACATAGATTCAGTAAATGATGCAGAGGTACTTTGAGTTCTGCTGGACTCTGAAATCTCCTGAAGACCTCACTTGGGCTACTTGAAAAACGAATTGAACTCTACAGTATTTGTTCTCAGAACCTTTAAGAAATTGATAGATTCTGGAACTCTTGAAAGTGTTTATTTTGCTCTGTTTTATTTTCTTCTTTCGTACGTTGTTGGTAATTTAAGTCAAGATACATATATCTAGGATTAGAAAATAGGCAGTTAGAATGATGGTGGGTGAATCTATTAGAGCAAGTAGTAGAACTTATTTCAAAGATTCTCCCATTCCCTGGTCTATACATTTTTGAGGTCCTTTGTTTCATTGATTAAAAGAAAGATACGTTTAACACAGGCGAGTTGTTCCACTTGTACAATACTAGAAATAGACAAAACCTTAGAGATGAAATTCGTCGAACCAGTATGTACAGGAGGGAGTGATAAGTGTTGGAGACCAGCTTTTCAACTCCAGCCAGCGCATAAGGCTCTTACCCGCGAAAATTTTAGAGTTAAAAAGTGAGGGAATAGTGTTAGATGTGTGCCCGTATTCTAGTGAGGAATTCTTTTTGGATTGTGAAATGCACAGAAATAGTAGGAGATTGATAAATTATGACTTGGAAATCTTTAACAAATTCCTCTTATACCTCTTATACAGAGTTGATACGTATTATGGAAACAAATATTTATTTTACAAGGGAAATTTGACGATAGGTCTGATGTGTCTGATAGGTCAAAATGGCGGTTACAAGATGGCGGACCAAAATTTTGAAGCGATAGAAGAATCGTTTTTTTTATGAGAATATGATCCCCAATAAGTCCTATTGTCAAATTTCACTTTTAAAAGACATATTGAGATGTTTCCATAATTTTCACCAACTTTGTATAGGCGGTCAGTAGGATGCTGAAAAATTAAAAAATCAAATATTACTAGCCTACCTCTTTTATATTGTTACAGACAAATAAAACAAACCAATTGTCCAAAATGTGGAGAGCAGAAGATTTGCTACCACATAGGTAGAGCTCTAAATCAGATATTTCCCACGAGCACAGCTTTAGTGAATCTCACAAACAGAACAGCTCAGTTGGATTTCAAAATGTATACGGGAGAACAACAATACAGAGATTATAACATAATTTGAATACCGTAATAGAAACCTGCAGTATCAACTTTTTCAAAAAGTAGACTATGTGATAAATTAATACTTGTACATTGTGAATGAATCAGAATAAAATATCAATATTTTCAATTTTCTAAATTTCTTTAGATACAATCCAAATCCAAGTTTTATCTTACAATTGATCTTAGAATAGAATTTCTGATTGAATTATAGAAGCGTAACCCTTTTTTCATTGTTGGATTATCACCACATAAGCTTTTTATTGTGTGAGGTAAGTTGATCAGATGAGGTAATGACGTCATGTAGAAACAGCAATAAGCTTGGTGGGATTTGAACCAACGACTCTTCCAGCTACTGCTCATCAGTGGTTTACAGGCGCTGTGACCGGCTGAGCTATCGACTCAGAAGTCAAATTGTTGAACATTTTAACAAATAACGTCAACTTTACTTAAACCAATCTCCAAAATCCGTAGATCATTACATGGAACGTTACATAATTCATCTCTCAGCAACATTGTCCCAGCAACCAGGCAAAAAACTAGAGCTTATGTGGGCATCACCCTCAGCAAAATATATATGTTTTCACACATCAATGAAGATCACTCATCGTGATTAACACGCAAATGATATAGTGAATTTGATGAGAGAATGAATTTGGTGATGAACTCATTGTACAACTATTTTAGTGACTACTCAAGATAACTATTAAAATCATTCAAGAAGCAAAATGATTGAAGGTCAAGGAGGTCTTTTGAAGATACAGTTGGAAGGAAAATTGGATTGGGAGCAAATACAACTTCCAATATTTGCAATTTTTCAAAATAATATTACATAATATGACTGTAACTGTTCACTTTCTTGTTTAGGGCTACATTTAAATAGTACCTATATGAAATTGAAATATATTTTTCCTACAGTTACCGTGAAAAGTGATCATTCCTGCACTGATTACAGAGCGCAAAGAATCACTTTTCCGCTCTAGTGCGCATAGTATTACTTTGCGTATTATCTTGCAGCCATCCCAATCAGTTGTTGACATTGTTGGCGTGTATTTTGAATGCAAATTTGTTCTATCTATATTTTTTTCTGATTTTCAAATAAATAAAAATGAGAACTCATTAAATTATACATTTTGAATATTATTAATTATTCATTATTTCAAATATTTTCTAATTCATAAATTGATTGGTTGAAATTTTTTTTAGAAATAAGGATTCACTCAAAATTATTCAAATTTTCAAATTAATTGGAATAATTTAATTTTTTATTTGAATAAATTATCGATTATTAATTTTTAATTGGATTATCGAGTTTAAAATAAATTAAAGTTGTTATTAATAACAAAATTATACAGACAAACATTTGATGGATTTCAGCCACCATTTTACCCATAATCAACCACTTCTCATATTCAATGGTAACTGTAGGAAAAATTTAATGTGAAATACGTGCGCAAAGTTCCTCTGCTGCACTCAAGAAACCATTCCGCCCTCGCCTACGGCTCGTGCGTAAACGTTTCTTTCGGTGCAGCAAACTGTCACTTTGCGCACTAGTTGCACAAATAACTAATGTCATGTACATAAAATATATAAGTTAAAAGGGTACTTTGATTTTTAATTTTTACGTAAATACTGTTAATATAATTATATAGATAGTTTAGTCACGAAAAGAAGCTTGAAATTGCAGCAGCCGAACTTTATCTCGTGATTGAAACTTCTATATTAAATTTTTAATATTGAATAAATATTATTAGCTAATAAAATAATACGCTACCTGAATTTCATTTCACCATAATATAATCACACTACGAATCAGCTATCAGAATTGGACATCTCAAAATTATTTCCTCATGGATGTACTATTCAATGCATACTCATAGAGTGGAAAGTGAACTGACCAGCATTGGTAGAACTGGAGTCATGACCGAAATGGAAATGGCCGAAGCATCCTTTGTGTTGGGCTGCTGGGAGCTGCAAGTTGTCTGCGGCTGCACATTCAACAGCCTATTCAAAACAGAAGGCAGATCTCGTGATGCCTGGAAAGCTTGATAAGCATCTGGATGAACACCTTCTAATCTGAAAAATGAACAGAAAATTCTAATTCAAGTGAGAAATAATTACATTCTAGCGAATGTTCAATTGCTACTGGAGAATGTAAGGGATTACTCGGAACAAAATGCATAAGATGATGATTTAAGTAAGTAGATGAGTTCAGTAATGATTTAATAGGAAATTATTCGAAAGCAGCAGTGCTTTTCAACCTAGCACTGGAAGAGTAGTAAGATTGATTGATTGAGTACTTTATTTATGTAGATTACAATATATACTGGCTTATACACTTATATACAATAGCTTACAATACAGCAAAATTATAGATGAATTTACATAATATAGACTAAGAAAATAATTATTGAACTGTATATGATATGAAAAAGCAATTTGTAATATAATAACTATAGATAATAATTATATTGTTATGCATCTACATAAATTGGCGGAGCTTTGGACATATCAATGTCCATTCTTCGGAAAGAATATTAAAAATATCCTCCCCACTAACTCTCTACCAAAAGAGGGACAGAGATTGATACCAGTGGCACTCTGATGAACAAAACACAGCAGATCCTTGGTTATGCAGATGATCTGGACCTGGCGGGAAGATCAGTGGCTGAAGTCAAAGAAGCGTTTGAGAAACTGGAAGAGACAGCCGCAGAAGTTGGTTTAAAAGTCAATAAAGAGAAGACCCAGTTCATGAAACAAAGCAGACGCCAGAAAAATAGATGGGATAACACTTTGTAGTGGGTGAATACAGATTTGAAACTGTAAGTGACTTCACCAATCTGGGATTTAATGTGGCAGATGATAATAATGAAATGAAAGAAGTTCAGAGACATGGCGAACCGCACTTTCTTCTCTCTGCTGAAAAATTCAAATCCAGAAATGTGCACAGAAAAACCAAGGTCAGACTTTATAAAACCATAGTCCGCATAGTAGTAACCTATGGAAGTAAGGGCACCAACATGTAGGGCTGCAAACACTCTGGATCGCTGGGAAAGAAGAATGCTACGGAGATTGTATGTAGCTGTATGTGAGGAAGGAGTTTGGCGAATAAGGAATAATGATGAGATGGCGCAACTCTACTATAAGGAGCCATCCCTATCCATGTACATTAGGTTGAAGCACTTGCAATGGGCAGGTCTTGTAGAGCGCATGCCAGACATGAGGACCCCCAAAAAATGTATGTAGGAGAATCAGGTGGGAAGAGGCCAGTGGGAAAACCAAGGCTGAGATGGATGGATGGAGTCTCAATAAAGGATGCTAGAGATATACATGTGAGAAATTGGAGAGCGGAGGCAACGGATCGAGATGGTTGGAGGGGCAGGATTGAGGAGGCCAGGGCTCGATTTGGGCTGTAGGTTCACTGAAGAAGAAAATATTCGAAAAAGTATACATTTAGAAATTCAAATTATACTCTCAAGAAATAGGGACAAGGATGGCTTTAAACAGGTTTCACAGAAAACTGGTAGATGTAATATGAATGAGCGTGTTTACATTTTCCAACAACTGAATTCAGATAGGCACATAGATAATCTCAGACTGAATGCAGATAGGCTCACAGATCATTTTAAAAGAATGCAGATAGGCTCACAGATCATCTCAGACTGAATGCAGATAGGCTAACAGATCATTAAAAACGAATGCAGATAGGCTCAGATCATCTCAGACTGAATGCAGATAGGCTCACAGATCATTTAAAACGAATGCAGATAGGCTCACAGATCATTTAAAACGAATGCAGATAGGCTCACAGATCATCTCAGACTGAATGCAGATAGGCTCACAGATAATTTAAAACGAATGCAGATAGGGTCAGATCATCTCATACTGAATGCAGATAAGCTCACAGATCATTTAAAATGAATATAGATAGGCACACAGATCATCTCAGACTGAATGCAGATAGGCTCAGATCATCTCAGACTGAATGCAGATAGGCTCAGATCATCTCAGACTGAATGCAGATAGGCTCACAGATCATTTAAAATGAATACAGATAGGCTCACAGATCATCTCAGACTGAATGCAGATAGGCTCAGATCATCTCAGACTGAATGCAGATAGGCTCAGATCATCTCAGACTGAATTCAGATAGGCTCACAGATCATTTAAAATGAATACAGATAGGCTCAGATCATCTCAGACTGAATGCAGATAGGCTCACAGATCATTTAAAATGAATACAGATAGGCTCAGATCATCTCAGACTGAATGTAAATAGGCTCACAGATCATTTAAAATGAATACAGATAGGCTCACAGATCATCTCAGACTGAATGCAGATAGGCTCAGATCATCTCAGACTGAATGGAGATAGGCTTACAGATCATTTAAAACGAATGCAGATAGGCTCACAGATCATCTCAGACTGAATGCAGATAGGCTCACAGATCATTTAAAACGAATGCTGATAGGCTCACAGATCATTTAAAACGAATGCAGATAGGCTCACAGATCATTTAAAACGAATACAGATAGGCTCACAGATCATCTCAGACTGAATGCAGATAGGCTCACAGATCATTTAAAACGAATGCTGATAGGCTCACAGATCATTTAAAACGAATGCAGATAGGCGCACAGATAATTTAAAACGAATGCAGATAGGCGCACAGATCATCTCAGACTGAATGCAGATAGGCTCACAGATCATTTAAAACGAATGCAGATAGGCTCACAGATCATATCAGACTGAATGCAGATAGGCTCACAGATCATTTAAAACGAATGCAGATAGGCTCACAGATCATTTAAAATGAATACAGATAGGCTCACAGATCATCTCAGACTGAATGCAGATAGGCTCAGATCATCTCAGACTGAATGCAGATAGGCTCACAGATCATTTAAAACGAATGCAGATAGGCTCACAGATCATCTCAGACTGAATGCAGATAGGCTCACAGATCATTTAAAACGAATGCTGATAGGCTCACAGATCATTTAAAACGAATGCAGATAGGCTCACAGATCATTTAAAACGAATACAGATAGGCTCACAGATCATCTCAGACTGAATGCAGATAGGCTCACAGATCATTTAAAACGAATGCTGATAGGCTCACAGATCATTTAAAACGAATGCAGATAGGCGCACAGATAATTTAAAACGAATGCAGATAGGCGCACAGATCATCTCAGACTGAATGCAGATAGGCTCACAGATCATTTAAAACGAATGCAGATAGGCTCACAGATCATCTCAGACTGAATGCAGATAGGCTCACAGATCATTTAAAACGAATGCAGATAGGCTCACAGATCATTTAAAACGAATGCAGATAGGCTCACAGATAATTTAAAACGAATGCAGATAGGCGCTCAGATCATCTCAGACTGAATGCAGATATGCTCACAGATCATTTAAACTAATGCAGATAGGCTCACAGATCATCTCAGACTGAATTCCCATCAGTATGGGTCATTGCTGTTGTGCTCGTTATTTCTAGGTTTTACTTTGTAGTTTGGAACAGCTTCGACAAGCCTTTATAAATGAGTCAATCTATGATGTACACTGTAGCCTACAATGAGTTGTATATAATAAGTGTTCTGATCAACTTACATGTGTTTTGCTCCGGCATTGATTCTCAGATCGTGGTTCACAAGTCGAACAATCATTTTGAGGTCATTTGAAGTGCAACTGAAATGTTGAAAATAAAATAAAAATATCCATAATCAGTGAAAATTGTTGAAACCACACATAGATTACAAAATGATCTTTATGAATTTGATTAAAATGGTTCGAAAACCATGATTGAATGGAACAAAAAATGATCCAATTCTCTCAAATATGAATATTTGTTGATAAGTAATATTACTTTTACGGATCAACATGCACAATTACTCGGCATGTATTTCAAGCAATGAATGAAGAGCTTCAATTAAGTCAAACACAGATTAACGTAAAAAATCGTTTGGCAAGCTTTGCTGTGGAGTAATTCAACCATGGTTGAATATATCATTGATGATTAACTATCCAACTTCACTGATTTGTATCATGATGTTTATAGCATTTTATTTGAAACTTAACATTTTGTAACAGACAGTTAGTTCAAGAATAATCAAGATCCCGAGAGAAAGTGTGTATGAATGAATAGAATAAGTGTCACATGAATGGGAGCGACAAGAGTTCCCTATTGTTTTGAAGTCTTCCGTCTTCCTTCGTGCTTGAGTCCTTGTTTTCATTGGCACTATATTACGAAATATTTACAGTCATCTACTGATTATTGAACATGGTTCTAGTTTTTCCAGTGGATTCTAAATTGTACAAAAGTTTTTCAGACCTTCGATCTTGAAGGAATTTGTAGATATCTCATATATAAATGATATTCTTTCCATGAACAGTTCAATTCATATTCAAGGAAACACATAAAGAACTAGTGTGAAATGATCGGATTTGGACAGTGGTAAAGGAGCAAGGTAGATAGATGAGGGAGTGCCTCAGAACTGCGAGTATCAATTTTTCTAGTGTGTGCTCAATTAGAGATTTTAAGAAAGGTTTTAAAAATAGAAAGAAAAGTTAGGGAGGTTAGGTTTTGGATTTTGAATAGGAATATTAATTAGTATTATTTCAAATATGCTGATAATTCTATATAATAAACACAAATAACGAAAAGTTGAAATTCTCTCACTTTTGAGATATCGCACTTACACCCAGTGGTAATCATTGGTGATGAAGAATAGACAGTGCAAATAATATAAGTAATGAACAGTCATTAAATAATCACAATGATGATTATAATTACTGAATAATCATCCTGACAGAATCAAGATTCAAAATGTTATTGAAGGAATTTATTATAGTCTGCATGCAAATAGTAATTATTGAATTTCACTGTCAGTCTTCTATGGTAGTGTCTGTTTTTATAATTATTTAAATAAATAAATTATTATAGCTATCAGATTCTAAGTGATAGTGTTAATTTCAAGTTTTTTCCAGGATAGTGGGCCATAACATGGCATTGAAAAAATATAAATTTAATCTCACCTTCCAGCAATAGATTTAAAATGTGCTAACTGATCATCTTCTTTCGTTAGTTTTGTAAGATCTTCAAGAAATTCGTCAACTTCCTGCAGAGTGAGAAGACTTTTCTTCGAAGGAATACAGACAGAGCTCTTCTCAAAAAATATTCTAGTCGTTTCAGCTACATCGCCTTTCTCAAGGTCTACGAGCATCTCATCATAATTCTGTTTAAATAGCTGGAAGAATATAATAATCTAAATTAATATTTTAGAGTATCGGTAAAAATATTGACATTCGGTACAAATAGATTAATATAATATGTCATAAAATATAGATTGGATATTAGGTAAATTGGAGATTTTAGAGTATAATACAGAGTGGCCCAAAGGTCACACTACCTATGAGGAAATGCAGATGGATCCAAAAAAAATGTATACAAATTTTGTCAGTGATATCTTGGTAACGCACTGGCAGACGGTTTCAGACCGCTGTACGTAGCTTGAACGACGTCTTTTTAAAGACGTATCTATTGATTGTGTTCATGGGAGGTTGCGGTGCATGTACGGCTTCGGCGAAGTAAACAGTAACCAGAAACCACGTGACTGGTGCACCACTACTTGCTCCCACCGAACGAAAATCGAATTCTGGTTCACCGTTTTTGGCGCGTACTTTTGAAATTAATCGTTTACAGATTCGTGTTGACAAAATAATAAAGGTGTTATCGATATAACATTTCAGCTATTGTTTATTATTATTGAATCAATAATAATTATTAATTTATAATTTGAAAAAATATATTTTTTTTAATTTATTATACAAGCTTGTCCCAGCCAATATTATCTTTTATGTAAGTTGCAACAGACCTATGTTATCTTATCACAACAAAGCTGGAGTATTGATTAGTTCTTATAGAAGCACTAGGCTAATCATGTTTTTCCTTATAAAGTTTTTTTTTTAAATAATTAATGATGGCTTGTGCTGTCATCAATGAAAATTTGACTACTTTTTCTATGCAATTAGTGTTAATGAATAAAACGTTTTATGGAATATTAGCAAAATGTTAATAATTGAAGTTTCTTGATTTACTATCCACATATTTATCTGGATAGATCCTAGCCTAGGAATGAATCAACAAAATATAGTATTCCGACTAATAGATAACATAAACACATCTTATAGTGAAGTCCACGTTATAATGACAGTGAATAAAGATAGAAAAATAGCGATGCCGATTCTCTGCATAATTTAATTATATTTCTACACTGTCAAAAACATACTTGGCATCGTTGTGGACCTAGAAAAGGATAGTACCACCGGCTTTGTCGAATGATAGACAAGGATAGCAAAACCAAAGTTGATCAAATACTGTCATTATAACCTGGACCTCACTATAAATCAAATCAAATCAAATTTATTCTCTTCAACACTTTGAAAAATTTATGTATATTGCACAGCACAACATTAAATACAGTACTACTACAACATAACATAAAATTCATAAGCATAGCATAATAAAGACTATAGTAACAATAGTAACAATTTGTTGTTCTGTACAAAATAGAGAATATGACAGCAATGAGAAATACCCTTACATAGGCTATTGCCTGTGAGTAAGGGTGAATCTGGATTAAATGATTAAGATGAAACTTGAATGAGAACTTAACAGGTAAGGATAGTAAAGAAATAAAGAGATTTGAAATTTAGTTTATCTTATTGAAAAATAGAATTTACCGGAGCTTGAGAACGTCCACTAGTTAGTAGCCTACTTGCTTCATCTAGAATAAGTTGGGTATAAAACTCTATAACCTATAAACTGAGCTAATGATATTTTCGGTTCCATCCCTACCTATTTCGTTTAGCCAAAGATTCACAATTTTTTTGTACACTACCAAAGATGCTGCATCAAATTCTCTGAGTTTGTTGGGAATATTCCTGAAAAGCATATGAACTATGTAATAAATGTTTGTGGATGAATATGTTTTGTTAATTCTAGGTGTTATTATTCCTGAAATTGTAGCTGTTCGGGTGGGATATGTGTGGGTATTTCCAATGAAAATATCAGTATGGTGCTTATACATATAAATTAGTGCATTTTTCACAAATAATTGCCTGATATCCAAAACATTGAAGTCTATATACAGGTCATGTGAGTTGGATCTACTGTCTCTCTTCAATGCTACTCTCAAAACAGCTTTCTGTGCTACTTTTAAAGGTTCCAAATTAGTTTTATAGCATCCACCCCATGAGATTATACCATCCTGTATTAGTGACTGAACGTATGCAAAATATATGTTCCTGAGTTCCTTCTGATTTAATATGTTATTGAGCTTGTAGAACAAGAATATAGGCTTACGAACTCTGTTTCTGATGTATGCAATATGTGCTGACCAATTGAGGTTGTCGTCGAACATTACGCCCAAGTACTTGTAGCACCTCACACGTTCTATCGACGGACAACCAAAAGTGGAGCTTTGCAAATCATTGCAAGAGTGTAACATTAAAATTTGAGTTGTGTATTTCTCAATGAAATTTCCATGTATTTAGTTTTTTTCACATTCAGAGATAATGTATTATGATCAAGCCATTTTTTCAACTTTGCAAGGTCTCTCACAGCAGTTTCATACATCTCTTTTCTCGTATCACCAGAAACCAGCAGGGCTGTATCATCGGCAAACAGGTACAGGCTTCCGGTTACATTCAGTTTAGGTAGATTGTTAGGTATAGTTTAGTAGAATCGTCGATAAAGCTAAAAAATAATAAACTTTCCAGCCAATTAATAATTAATGAATTTCTTGCTTTTTGACTATCCTGTAATTAATTCCATCAATGGAATAAAATACTTTGTACGCCTCATCCTTTTTTAGTGTATAGATTCTGGATGTGAAGACATAACCTAACAAAACAGCAGACAATCAACGATCCAACTCTCGACCAATAAGAAGCGTTGATCCCGGTACCGGTTTTGTGGAACATACTTTTCGAGCGGTGCAAGTGAGCATGTACATGGTGCAAGTGAGCATGCACCACTCTACTCTTTTCCAAGATGGCGACCGGTACCTGAACTGTCAAAAGCTCCCACCGAACGCATTTTCGTGTCCTTGGTCGAAATCGTGATGAAACCAGTAGTGGTGCACCAGTCACGTGGTTTCTGGTTACTGCTCACTTCGCCGAAGCCATACATGCACCGCAACCTCCCATGAACACAATAATTGATGTTAATCAATCTGTTCATTTCAAACAGCATCGCTGACAACCATAATATTAAGCGTCGTCAATCCTACTATTTTTTAACATAGCCATCGCTCCATATCTCGGGCAGTGCATACGCTTCGAGCTAACAATGCCACTCTCACCACAGTTCAAAATGTGATCAAATACAAAAATAATGAAAAAATATCTTTTAGGTGTGAACTGTTCAAAGCTTGCGCATTAATACGCTTGGATACAAGCTACATCACCCGAAGACGCAACGGCGGTCACAAACTACCTCACAGTTTGCATGCGAGCTACTCATGCCACACTACCTTTTGGAAAAACATTGAATTACAATACAGAGTAATATTCTTAGTGTGCATTGTTTTGTTCACTATCAACTGGTTTTTACTTTTTTTTGACCCCTCTGTAGATTTTGAATAACGGTTTATGATAAAAAAATATTATCTTACCCTGCTAAAAAGTTTTATAAGCTGTTTAGACCGTAAATTGTACACTCGCTTGATAAAGCCAGGCAGCAAGAGGCGACACCATAGAATAATATCCCCTTTAAAACCATCTGTAACGAGTATTTCAATAAAATTATTATAATTAAGTAGGCTACTTTACTGCAAACGATAAGTAAGAATATGAAAACATAAAAAATCACGAAACAATAATACATGACAACACGTAACATAATAAAGTGGAAACTCGATGGTACATCCCGTTATAGTACATTTTTGCGGTCCCTTGAAACGTCCATATTTTATTTTTATTTATTTTGCTGAGGGTGATGTCCACACGAGATCTACGCTTGTGCGTGGGTAATGAGGTGAATGATAATGAGAGATGATAATGGACCTACAGTTTCAGGTGGGTTACGAACCACCGGGAAGCGATTTTACCACTCATGAATCATATTCAGAGGAGTTTGGATAAAGCGGTCACCCTCCAACGGGAGTACCTGGCGCATGATTCTTTACTTATCTCAGCGATAGCTTATTAGGGCGACCACTGAGTCGAACCACTCCCTAATGTTAAAAAGATCCCTACATTGTACATTATTTTAGCCAAGTACATTTAAAAGTAAATTTTGTCGTTTCAGAAAGAAATCAATAAACCCCTTAATGATACATTTCAAGTGTGAAGAGCCCCTTAATAGTTCACGAAGCCCCTACGTAGAACATTTCCCTCGTATCTATCGAATATTATACGAGGCATGTTTTTTAAGTAAATACCGTTTTGGAATTAAAAAAAGACGTGTAAAGATATCGCAATAATTTTATTTTTACGTGAAAGCCTGTATCTTAATCTACTTTTCAACATAATTTCCGTGAATATTGACGCACTTGTCATAGCGTGGCACCAGTTTTTTGATACCCTCCTCATAAAATTCTGCCGCCTGACTTGTTAACAACCACTGTGTCACAAACGTTTTGACTTCATTACCGTATCGTCTTGCAGACGCTGACCACCCAGGTGTTTCTTCAAGTGCAGGAACGAATGGTAGTCGCTGGGTGCCAGATCAGGGCTGTATGGAGGATGACCTAGAGTTTCCCATTTAAAAGATTTGATGATATCTTTGGACCGATTAGCCACATGTGGACGGGCATTGTCATGCACATTTGTGCGGCCATCTTTAAATTCTCTCATCCATTTCCTTACCATTCCATCACTCATAATGTTTTGTCCGTAAACTTCACAGATCTCACGATGAATATCGATCGGTTTTACGCCTTTAGCAATAAGAGATCGTATAATGGCGTCAGTGCGTAGACAAGAGATGTAGGTAACCAGCGCGCATGCGTGGAACGCTGACCGTAGCACTACGGCGTCGGAATCGCAAAACGGTACTTACTTGAAAAACATGCCTCGTACTTTGATTTCCGAATGCCTATATAATAAATATTTTCCACATTCAATCTCGTTATAGTACACCCCGATTTAGTACAGACCTCGTAATATTACATTATTTGAGCGGTAACTTGAGACCTACTATACTGGGGTTCCACTGTACTGAGGGAACTTGACATAAGCTCAACTAATTTTTTAAAAATCTTACCCTGCCAAAGAGCTTAACATGAGACTCACATGCAGGTTTTCATTGAGCTGAAGCTGTAATTAAATTTTGTAGTATGTATCTATGGAATAAATTTATGTTTGTGGGGAGTACCTTTGTTTGTGGACCCACCTAGTATGATGTTTATTTTAGCTTCGATTGTTATACTTAAGCCAGGACTGCCAGTTTTACGTGCCAACCGAGAACAAGAATGTATGATAAGTAAATCTCTCTACTAATAGATTTGAATTTTCATTTTTTGAACAAACAAACAACAGTATGTCATCTCTCATCATTGCCCTCAACAGATACAACAAACTAATATACTGTGTAGTGTATAGCATTGAATCAGAACTGTAGTAGTTTACATTGGGTACTTAATAATTATTTTGAGTATTTGGATGCACATCAAATTAACTGATATTTTTTATCAATTACAGGCACTTGCCCATATGAGGAGCCTTCTTCACATTTATATTGTATGTATTGAATTTTGTAAAAAAAATCAATTTCAATTACAATTCCATTGCAAATAATAGGATAAAAAAACGTTTGTGAAATGTTTTCTGAAAAAGAACATACTAGAAAAGAATCAAATGACACAATTAAAATACAAAAATGTTAGTTGCAATAATATTATTTACTGATGGAATATAAATTAAAAATTTATAAGAATCAATAGAATCAATTTAAGTAGAATCAATAGATTTATAGAAAGGAGAATGGAAATGTTACAAGAAAAACAAATACACTTGTTTCAAATATACTATAAATTTCTAAGAAGAACGAAAACTTTAATGAAAATATCAAATATTATCACAATTACAAATTGGGACATGAAATCAATCATTAGAAAACAATCATCAAATACCATAACTGAAATAGCGGCAATGACTAGGAGATACATCCTATAAGTCACGTTTGTTTGAATCGTGAATCGATGCACATCAACAATTCAACATAATCGTCCATCAACAGTAATGCTCATTAACAGAACAGTTAATCGTAAAATATTTTCCAAAATAAATTTATTGAAATTTATTTTTGTTACTATTCATGTTTTTTGTAGAATAGATGAATTATTGGGTTTTTAATATGTGAGAAGGACACTGACCGCCTTGCGCTCCCTTGGTGAACTGCTCCTTGACGCGCGCGGTTTTGGCGAGATAGCTGCTAGCATTGGCAATGTCAGCACACAGCCGCCTGAACTCCCTGAACAAGTCATCTTTGCTGGCCTTCTTACTGGCCTCAGCAGGCGCTTGACTGGACACAGCTGACAACTGAGCACTCGAGGATATTGGACTCTGAGTCTTTTTTGGACTAGTTTTCTGGTTGCTGGTATCGACCTTTTTTGGCGTTTTAGGTATGCGAGCACCTGAAATAGTTCACAATATATTCATTTATTGATTCAATTACACACAATTCATTGAATTGATAGTCATATTTAACCATGGCGAAACTAATTTATCTGAAAATTTTGTAATACATGGAATTGTGGCGAATAAATTGGAATTCAATAAAAAAAAGAAAAAAATATATATGTGTTTTTATTTCATTCTATAAAAATAAAGAATTGATCAGTATTCAGATATAGCGAAGCGAGCTAAAAAATCTTTTTATTGTAGTCCAGGCAATGAATGCTGAAAAAATGGTACAGAGAAAAATATTTCGAAAACAATTTTCGACCCCGCAGCTCCGTTTAGGGTATATATATCTAAAGTCCTCACCCCTATTATCACTACTGTGCTAAGCGGGTGGGGTGGTTAAAGGTACTATTTTTTGTTTTTCGGATAAATATATCGCAAAATAAGCATATTACGGACATAACTATTCAGTACAAAATAAAAGCTCATAGAGTTCCCTACAATATCGATTCGACAACTTTTTTCATATCTTCAATGGCCGGTTTCCGAGCTCTGGATCTAGCTAAGTTCTAGACTTTAAACAGCTGGAGTCAGAAAATTGGCTTACCGAAACGGGGCTTAGCACTACCTCCGTAAACAAAGCCGTATTGCATTCGTGTGACATCAGCACAGGTAGGGCTCCTACACCAATAAAAACACTAGCTGATATAGATCAGCTGAAATCAACGAATTGGTGTAGGAGCCCTACCTGTGCTGAGGTCACATGAATGCACTACGGCTTTGTTTACGGATGTAGTGGGCGTAGTCGCAGTCCATGTTTAAAATAAATTTCGAAAAACTAAAAAATTGAACACAAAATAAAACAAATAGAGAATAGTGTAAAGTTTCAGCTATTTTGAATTATTTAGGAATGTTTCATTTCGTCAAGGAAAAACGTTTACAATTATAGAAATGAGAAAATAAAGATTATCTTAAAAACTACGACTACGCCCCGTTTCGGAGAGCAAATTTGTCTGACTCCAGCTGTTTAAAGTGTAGAACTTAGCTAAATTCCGAGCTCGGAAACTGGTCCTAATAGTTTTTGAGATATCCGAGCCCCGAGTTGTGACATTTAAAAAAAAACACGTTTGACTTAATTTTTTTTCTCTTTTTGGCCTTTACCTTTTGAATTATTGATGAAAAATATCCATGCTGATAATGTGCTTATAGAGCATTCTATCAATTTGATGTATAATTTCAATATCTTACGCATTTCACTACGACTGCTGCAGCAGTTTTATTGTGGAGTGAAATCTTCACTTTTGCAACAAATACATTTTGGAGGGAACCCAATTTTTGACTTTGCAGCTCTGTTGAGACTAGTTGAGAGGTGAACATATTGAAACACTTGATGCAATCTTGTATGCTACGTTCAATTCGAAAGATCACCCTTCTTGTGTATTGGGCAAATCAGTTCCATTGGTCTGGCATAACCTCGCTAACCTACATGTATCCTAACAGGTCGACCATTCTCTGTAATACAGTAATTGGCCCTCCAGCTTTGAGGAATCCAATTTATACTCACCAGGTGCTTTCTCATTTTTCATCTTCTTTAATGCAGTTTAAACCTCTTCTTTTGGTAGTCTTTCCTTATAGCTTTTATCATTCACAGCCTGCTCCTACACCTCTATTTCCACATTGTGGTTGTTCTGACACAAAAGCTCTCTCCATCTTTCAAGGGTCTTGTCTTTCCTCTAAAATGACTGATCGACTGCTATCTCTACATCCTAGGAGTAGGGATGTGAATCTTGCTCTTATTTTCCAATCTTTTCAATTTGTTTCTTCAATGCCAGCATCTTATTATTCCTGCAGATGTTTACAGCTTCAGCTCTGAGACTTTCGTACCTATTATTTCTTGTCGCCTCCTACAACATTCGAATTCGAGCTCTGTTTCTCCTCCATTGTCCGCCTATACTCTTCATCCCACCACTCATCATTCCGTGCTTTTGACCTGTCTCTCAACCACTCCATCTGCTGCATTTCTCAATGATGCCTCAACAACTTTTCACTTTTGTACCACATCTGGTGTTTCATTCAATTGTATCAGCTGCCTTTCAACTTCTTCTCTGAATTCAACCCTCCATCAATTCATCCTCTTTCAGAAGCTTTTACAGATCCCATTTCCTTCTAATCACTCTACCTTGTTGTATATGTACTACAATTTAGTGAGTCAATTGTGATCCGAGTATTTCTTTCAGTAATTTCTTCCAGAGGTTTATGGGTATGTTTGACGACTTCTTCCTAAAAAGAGTGAGGCGGTTTACTGGGAGAAGAAATGAGCCCTTCAGTCATGTTGATAAGTGATGGCTAGTATTAGAATCCTTGTTATTACTGCCAAAAATATGTACAAGAATGCCTGAACTGCAGAGGATAGAAACAAGTTCTTTTCAGCTTATCTCAGACTAAAGAAGATATATCAACAGGATATTGTCAACTCAAAGAGCATCTGGAATGAGGGTCGTATAAGGAATGATTCAAACCCATACAAAACAGCCTGGAATGTTAACAACAGCTCCAAAAACAAGAAAGTTGTACTGAGAGGAGGTGCAAGTCCTGATGACTTCAACAATTTATTTATTCATTAGTGGCTAAAATAGTTGAGGCTCTCACCGGTTCACCTGATGATGCATTGAATCATGTTCCTGTCAGCACTTGCAGTTTTGTGAAGTGGGAGAGGATTTCCCCAATAGACCTGATAAAAATAGTCAAGGGATATAAGAATTCAACAAGTCCTGACATTTATGGAATCTCAACAGTGCTGTTGAAGTCAATAGTTGATGTTTTAGCTGTACCAATGTGTAATTTGATCAACGATTGTTTGGATTCTGGAGTATCCCCAAGGAGCTGAAGACATCAAGGACAATTCCAATCTTCAAGAAAGGTGAACCTGATGAATTGTTGAATTTCAGGCCAGTCTCGATAATTCCATTATTTGGCAAGGTCATGGAATCGGTTATGTATGTTAAGCTTTCACGGTATTTTGAGAGTAATTCCATCTTCCAACCTCACCAGTATGGATTCCGTCAGGGGAGATCAACCACAGGAGCAGTGCGTTATTTGTTGGAGTCGGTACTTGGGGCAATGGAGGGCAGGCAGTCAGTCTCCGTTGCTTTATGTGATTTGACCAAGGCATTCAACTGTGTCTCGCATGACATACTTTTGGGTAAAATGAAGAGGTATGGGATACGTGGAGTTGCTCTGAAAACCATGGAGAATTACCTCTCCAATAGAATGCAGGTGAAATCGGTGAATGGTGCGAAATCACGGTCAAGGGAGGTGATCTATTGAGTGCCGCAAGGATCGATTCTTGGTCCTCTGTTGTTACTTCATCAACGACTTCAGTGTGCATGGAAGAGCTTTATTGTTTGCTTATGATACCACCCTACTGGCCCTGGATGAGGACCCCCAAACTGCTGTTGTTCAGTCAAATCTAATTGTAGAAGAGGCAGACAAACTGTGTCTGAATGAGGGTAAAACACAGAACCTGGTGTGCACCTTGAGGCGTGGTCTGCAGGCTCGTGGTGAGGCGGAGGTCAAACTCTTGGGTTTTGTGATGAATCCCACTCTATCGTGGGAAGGACATATTGGCATGCTATGCCATATAAGCTATGGAATAGTACTATGGGGCCATGCAGGTAGCTGTGAAAGGATTCTTCTTCTACAGAAGAAATTTCTTCGTGTTATCACATCATCGCATTACCTGGAGCACTGCCGGCAAATTTTCAAACGTCTGAAAATACTGACAATCTTCAGTCAGTACATGTAGGCTATAGCTCCCTACGGCTCCTAAGGGGTGAAGTTAATGCCTATCAGAAGAGGGGCAGCTGCACCACCACAATACCAGGAGACGAGGCAAAATTGACCTGCCCTACTCCAGACTGTCGAAAGCACATGAATGCTACCCCTTACGGACGCTAAAATTTCAGACTCTAAAATCAGATTTTAAATTTCTGTTTCGGCAACAGACTGCCGATTTGTGTACATGAGCTGGAGTATAGGAGGTTTTGTAGGCTGTTACGTGAGAAACTCATCAACTACCCTTTGGACTCACTGTGAGATGATGAAACCAGTGGACTTGTGGAGCACATAGGAACACACTTTCTTCATAATTTAGAATTGCAGTCCATCTACAGAGCCACATGAAATGAACTATCTGCAGCCATCTCAAGTTATTTGTGTTTTAATTGTTTTAAACTTTGACGAAGTCTGTCTGGCGACTGCCGGTCATAAACTGAATTACTGAAAAGTCACATTTTACTTTTACATTTTACTATTACTTTTTCCTTACCGTTTATCAACACATTTAGGCCTACTTACCTGCAAATCTACTCAACTTCTCTACATAATCGCTGTCACGTATAACGATTTTCATATCATTGTACAACATTTTTGAATGTTGAGCTTCATAGAAGCTCTCTATAAAGCTTAGAGTTTATATCATAACAACGATTTTGTATTCTTCTTCGGTTTCAAAACGTTATCCACCATTTCAAGTGCAAAAATCATGTTTTTGGACTCAGGGGACATTGAAACTACAGAAAACTTGAAATTAGGGTACCTTAATTTTTTTGGAAAGCAATACTTTCCTTACCTATACAAGAAAAGTAAAAAAAGAGTGAATATTTACTAGGTAGAAGCAAATCCAGGACTGTATAGTGCTTGTAAAAAGTAAAAAAATCAACTTGGTTTTGGAAGCAGTAGGTAAGAGGTGTCGTGATATTGTGGAGAAATTTCGTGCTGATGAAACTTTTTCGACCACATAATTCATATTTTCTCAACCTTTTGCACTTAGCAACTACAATAAATCGTGATTCTAAAAAAACAAAGACCAAACGGACTCTAGTTTTTAAATACGCCTCGTATAAATTATTTTCAAATTATAATTTATTTATAAAATCCGTATTTATGTTTCTCTTATTAATTTTAATATGCATATTCAACAGTATCTGTTTGATACGGAATAATCAAATATGAAGCAATCTATCTTCATTGAAAATACTGTTTAAGTCCTTAAACAACAAGTATTTGTCTTTTTGTCTTTTCAATGGACAAAATGGAGTGGCAAAATTAATTTTGTTCTGCTAAACTTTATAGGCTAAAAGCTTAGATGAAGAATGAAAATAAAAAAATCAACAGCTTATTACATTAGGATAGCGACAATATTGTATTTTAGGAGACGAATTTAAAAAAAATTGTAATATTAAAAACCTCTAAAATATTCGGTACCAAAAACTAAACACTGAAGTGACTGAAACAGACCACACCAATATAAAAACCACACTTATCTAGACAATCATTATGAAAAACGTGAATAACACCGTATGTGGACATTTTATAGTCGGCTGTTTCTGATCTAAAAAAATAAATTCTGCAAAACAGACAGGCCCCTCAGGTGAGGGTTTCCTAAATAATATTATAATCAATCTTACAAAAATTTGTTCTGAGTCGAGTCTACAACAAGAGAGTTACAAACCCTCAGCGTGAACTTGCTGGGCTCACATTATGTTACCTCAGCAAGGCTTTTGACGCGTTGATCATGCAATCCTTCTAAGAAAACTCAAGCACTATGGAGTCAGTGGATCCCCTTTTAGATTGATTCAATCCTACCTGGGGGGCCGCAAGCAGGCTGTACTGGCTAATGGTGTGCTGTCTCGTATAAGAAACTGTGTCAACTGTGGAGTGCCTCAGGGCTCTGTCCTGGGGCCACTTCTCTTTTTAATTTCAGTGAATGATGTAGCTCGCATGGATAGCACAAGTGTTGTCTGCTATGCAGATGACACCACCTTCTTCGATCATGGTCATCATGAAGTTGATGTACTAAGGGCCGAGATGTTGGAGACCAGGTTGTTTACTACAGACTGGTTTTCTGCAAACCTCTTTCTTCTCAACGAGGATAAAACCCAGTCAATCATATTCAGCCTCAGAAATGGGGATGAGTATGATTTTCCCCCGGTGAAACTGCTTAGGTTTGTTCTGGGTAGGAAGCTGTCTTGGGCTGACCACATTGAGGCTGTCTGTTGCATGCTGAGTAGAGTGGGTTTCCTGCTCAAGAAATTGAAATTCTATGTTCCTGCATCCTATCTTAATGTCTGCTATTTCTGTTTTTTCCAGAGCATAGTCCTGTATGGCCTCACGCTTTGGGGTGGAGCCACAGATGTTTCGCGAGTGTTGCTCATTCAGAAGAGGGCCCTGAGGATCTTTTGTGGTGCTGAGCGACTTGCCCACTGTCGTCCCCTCTTTTTGAGAGAGAAGATCCTCACAGTCTTCTCCCTCTATGCATAGAGGGACGACATTGAGTTCCTTTTTGTGTTCTCATGACGTGTCCCTGGGGTTTTTATGCCCATCTTATGGAATTAACATAAAATAACTAAATAACTGAACGGTAATCGTAAAGAATCTGTTTGTTCTTGTCCTGTGTCCTGTATAATTCACTACCACAAACCAAAAATGTATAGTAGCTGCATATATACAGGTAGCCCCAAATAAAACTTGCCACTGGGCACTGGCAAACATGAGGACTTATAAGAGTACAGTAGAAGTAGTAGCCTACTAGCCCTGACGTCTAGCTAATGACTGCAATTAGAGTAGATTTTTTCAATTATAATTCATTAAATTTACCTTATTCGTTTTCTGGAATATTATTTTGTTGGGTGCAAATATTATTATGATTTAATACGCATTAGTTATTTGGTATAAGCTATGATATTAAAATATTCAAGATAAATAATAATACAAAATATAAGTAATTCTTACTGTCAGGAAGATAACCAAAAATTTCTTCTTTGTCCTCATCACTTATGTTATCCCAGTTTCCAATATCATCTGGATGTTCTATCTTAACCGTACTGGCTCTCTGCTTTTTGAATTTCTCAAACATACATTCGACATGATGCCATTGTTTCATTTTTCCATCTCCAAATGGATTGAAGACTGTCTTAGCCAATCTTAATGAAGTAGCATCTATTTTCTGTTTGCATTTTTGACAAGAAGATCTCCCAGTCTTAGCACGATCAATATAAAATGGTTTCTCATCCTCTGCGTCCGTCATTATTTTGGAAAATGTGTCTACTAAAATACCTACAACAGAATAGAAAGGTTGCTTTCAATAGTAAAAAATACTATAATCGTTTATAATAATAGTTATTGAATAAAAGATCCATAATAATGAAAATAAAATAATGGTTGCACTTTAGTATATGGGCCGCGGAATCTAGCATTGAGACCTACAAAGATCGATAGAGGAGATCAAGACGAGATCAACCATGTATAACATTGTTGTCGATTTCCAAGGATTAGCTGAAAAAACATGGTGGAAAGTTTAAAATTTTTATATCAATTTTAATTTTTAATAATTTTTTTATGGCTACAATATGTTTAAAACTAGTGCTATCTTATGTAAAATTTGACGAGGAATCCAATGAATCTAATTTCAGGTTCGTAACTTCAGTAGTTTTTGAGATATTGCAAAAATTGTGCGAATAAGTGCAAATTTTTGGTTTAAAAGAGGTGAACCTGTTTGCATGGTGATTGATAGGTATTTTTCTAAAGGAAAAATGTCCAGTCACTTGATTACCTAAACTCAAAATTGTTCAAGATATTTGGGCAAATAAAAATATTGCAACTCCATTTTTTGCTACCTAGGGAGAACTTAGGTTAGAAAAAGCTTAGATTGGGGAATGCTTAGGTTAGGAGGAGCTTGGATCAGGAAAATATTAGGTTAGGGGAATCTTAGGTTAGGAAAAGCTTAGATTAGGGGAAGCTTAGGTTAGGAGAAGCTAGGGTCAGAAAAGCTTAGGTTAGGGAAATCTTAGTTTAGGAAAAGCTTATATTAGGAAAAAAAGCTTAGGTTGGGAAAAGCTTAGATTAGGAAAAGCTAAGGTTGGGAAAAGCTTAGGTTAGGGGAAGCTGGGTCTGAGAAAAACTTAGGTTGGGGGAGCTTGGGAAAGTAAAACTTAGATTAGAAAAAGCTTAGGTTACATTTACATTACCTTACATTACCTTTACATTACCTAGGTTATATACATTTTACCTTTAACATATCAGAAAAAAATTTGGAATAATTAAGCTTCTAATATGTTTGCTGGTTAAAAGTTCATTGTTCACATTTTATTAAAGATTAATCAGGGTTAATAATCAAATCAAAGAGGATAATATCATTCTTTTTAGGTTGCTATTTTTCTATAGTTCTATCATTACAGTACAACATATAAAGTGAAAACATTCAGCAGAAAGAAGATTATAAAATAAGTAGATCAACAACTCTTCACTTTTTGTAAAAAATTGAATTAATTAATATAGGAAGAAATCTTACCTGTTGGTAATCTGAAATCTTACCCACCACAATTTTTAGGTTAGTTGGATATTATTTTTTTAATAAATAAACAAGGAAATCTGTACCTGAAATAGTATAGTAGTACGCAGGCGCAGGCAACGTATTCGTTCAGTTCCTTTTTTGTGATTACTGAGCAGTGTATGACTGGGGCATGGCCATCTTCAAGTTGTACAGAGAAGGAAAATTTCAAGATTTTTATACTTTGAGAATAAAATGTACTGCAACTTAATGCTATCGATATAACTGATCACTGATGTCTTAGAAATATAAAAATAATAAACGCCAAATCTAAGCCATTTCGGGCTCTGCCAAATCCAGTACAGAGTACAGTATGTTCAATATTAATTTGCTTTTGAAATTTATTTATAGGATTTGAAATAATTCTAGGACAACCTTATTCATTTTCATACTACATTTGTTAAAATTGAATTAATATTTCAATTGAAAAAACTAACATAAGTTACACTGAGACAATAAGCTTGAGAAAAGAATTTGATGTTAAAATTTTATTCTCAAATCTATAACATAAAAAAGGTTTGATTTGTAAGCTCACATCCATTCGGATTTAAGGTTGATGGTTCATTTCATATTGTCACAAAAGGTATTAACAGATTATCATCGGCTCTTGTTGCTACGAGTAATTGGATGGTGACGAGAAGCGGGGTGACTCAGGGATCAGTAGCCTGCTGTTCATTCTCTACCGTATATAAATAAACTGCCTCTCACCTGAGCCAGCGCAAAGTGTTTTATTTGCCGACGATGTTAGTATTATTCTACTGAAAAGCAAGAGTCAGTCCAATGCAGAAGAAGAGAGCAAAGCAGCAATAATTATAAAATTCGAAAAATAGCTATCTGCCAACATGTTATTTTTGAATAAAGATAAAACAAAATATAGAATCAGTTTATTGAATAGAAGTGCTAGGCGGAGTGGTGATTTACTCTGGCCTCACGGAGACCTCATCTTGAATGCCTAAAAAACAAACTCAACTCTGTAATTATTTTTGTTCTGAGAAACCTTTTAGAGCTACCCTGGATTCGACTGTTCTTAGAAGTGTTTATTTCTCTCTGTTCCACTTACTCCTAACCTATGGAATTATTTTTGGGGAAATTCTAGTGATGTGATGGAGGTGTTCAGATTACAGAAGTGGGCCTTGAGGATGATGATTGGGGAATCAATTCAAACAAGTTGTCGGCCCTACTTCAGAGATCTTGAAATTTCTTCTTCCCCTTTGAGCATATATATTTTTGAAACAATCTGCTTCATGAAAAACATACAGAATAATTAAACACAGATGAAGCATTTCATAGATACCATACTCGACAGAAGTAACTTGAGAGAGGATGCGCACCGAAGTACCATTTATGAACGAGGTGTACGGAGCTCAGGTATTCGAATGTACAGCCTGTTGCCATCCCACTTGAATGAATTTATTATCAGATAGGAAATTTAGAATTCAATTAAGAAAGGCTGCTGTCAATTGGTGCATATTCAGTGGAGGAATTCAATGAATATTATACATACCTCAAGTTGGAGGTTTAAGAGGATAGCACACATAAATTTGACAAATCCATATACCATTTCTGTAAAAGGTGGATGAAATGAAATAAACTCATCAGCTTACAACACAAAACTTAATATTATTATGAACTTTATTCGTCGAAAACTGTCATTTGACTGGCTTGAGATTTGGCAGACAATAGAGATCAGATATACAAATTTATTACCTTAAAAAGTTATTTCATCTAGTATATGAAAGCCAATAGCTAGATTTGGGAAAAATCTCGAAGAACTGGTTAATGAAAATCCATGTTTTTGGGGTACTCAGTAAAAATTTCCATGGCTAGGTGGTCAATTTTTTGTATCTGTAATGTCCAATACTTCAGAATTATTACACGGAAAAATAAGCCTGTTCAGATTTTTTCCTACCAGAAAGTACCTGGTGACTGGACTTCACCTATCAATTTTAGCGGAGCAGGTGAATCTGAGTTTAGGCTACCGTAGTCAAAAATATTGAGACGCGCCGCGAGTCTTCTAGATGAGTTACCATAATGATCATAGCAGGTTATGGGGACTTATGGGACTTGATATGTTCACCGCTTCAACTCCCAACTACTCTTAACAAAGCTTCAAAGACAAAAATTGTGTTCAAAGCATTCCTTCCAAATCCTTTGTCAATTGGTCTATTGCTGCAAAACTGACAATTTCATACACAACACTAATGCTGCTGCAACAGTCTTAAAAAAATGTGCAAAACTGTAAAATTATACATCAAATTGAAGATAATTTAAAGCTCTACGAGCTCATAATCAGCATGAATTTTCGTCAATTCTTAAAAGATATAAGAGCCAAAATTGAAGGCATTCCTTTTTTCAAAAATGTCACACCTAGATAGGTGATAGAATGGTGATAGATTACATACTAGATATGTGAAGATAGCCTATAGAAAAAGTTGTGTTATGAATTTCGAGGGAAAGTATGTAAGCTTCAATTTTATATAGCATAGGTAGTCATGTCCGTAATACAAATAGTTTTCGAGATATGCGAGAAACCAAAGAAATATTAACTTTGAACCACGCCAAACTCCTTAGCTCCAGGTTGCAGGGATATTTTATATGTTTACCTCTCTACGACCCTAAACAGTAATGCGGGGTATTAAAATTCCCCTAAAAGTAATTGAATTCCCTTCAATTTGATGTTAGTTCAGAAAGTTTGGAAGACAATAAAATTTTGACCCAGCAGTTCTGTTTAGGGTAATAAGGAGGTAGTAACAGTCCCTGCCCCTACCCCCTGTGCTAAGGGGACGCAGATTATCAGAATCTTAATGTGAATAAATTATTTTTCAAATGAAAAATGAATTTCTTAAACACGATAAAAATTGACACAGAAAATTCAACTAAATGATCACTAGAGTCTCATTTATAATTCCAAATTCTAAACTTTTTTTAATAAACCTAATAGATAAATCACGAAGAAAACACTAACCCATAATATATATTTCTTTTCAATATTATACCCAATACACCTCTAATGAATCTATGAATTACACCTCCGTGTAAATCTATGAATTATTGTACATTTATGTTTTCCAGTCATACCATTCAGCTGCATTACTTTACTGGGAGCTGGCTACCTATATCTATTATTGTACCGGAAATTGAGAAGAGCTAATATTAAAACAGAAGTAATGAGTTACCAAAGTATACTAGTATTATAGTTGTCTAGAATAATAACTAGACCAAGGTAATTAGATATATTCAAGTAAACCTTGATATTGAAGACAAGCATTCAAACGTCATAACTTATATAAAATCAATAATGCATTATGATGAAATATAACTATGAAATGTGTTTATAAATTTTATTATGTTTAAAAATTCAACAATCTTTACAATTATTACTCTTATCCAATTATTAGAATATTTTTTACGAATTAGCCATGCCTCTTGGCAGTTGATACATTTCATATGCGGTTTCTTCAGTGTGATTAGGGTCCAATTCCACGCCAATGTAATCTATTTCCAGCTTAAACGGTCCTTCGATTCTGTCCACCATGGTTAAACTAACATTCGAAATATCATCCAACGGTGGTGAGGATTGAAGGTCTTGAACTTTTCCTTTACTGGCCAAGAAGAATTTGGAGAATGGAATCTGAAAATTAATAAGTATCTCATTTGAGATCTGGAGATTGGAAACATGATACATCCATAGCAGATGATTTTGTAATACTGTATTGTATTTGAAAAATAGAACATTCACTTGACCCAGTCACAAAAAAAACTGAATAATAATTTATGTCGAGCTGATGATTCAGCTACTATTGGAGAGGTGATATAACATGGGAAATCCATGCAAGAGATGGTATTCTCTAGAAAAGAGTCGTGTGCAATCACATACCAACTCATACCTATATAAACATATAATTTTATACGCAGAGAGAAAAATATACAAATGAAATAAAACTTGAATGTCTCGCCAATTTCCTCAACTGAAATAATATTTCTCTATAACTAAAATTGTAAGAAATTTCTTGTTTCATAAATTGAGAAACTGCAATAATAAATTATTAGATAATTATTTATTTTTCAACAATGACTAGAATTTTAGAATTTTCAAATTATAAATGAATTGAAATTGCAATACTTACTTATTTGAAATTCTTAAATTTAATTTCTACCACATAAATTCTCAAATATTATCAAGTTGATGATAAATATAGTGGAATATTAAGAACCTTTGACTGAATCAAAATCTCTAGTCTCTGCAATGATTAATGATGCAATGCATATAGAATACATTAATTATATGTATCATCCTGGTTGATATCTGAACATGAGCAATGTTCATACAACATAAATGAAGACTTGACATTCATCCTACTGTAATCAACAAAAGAAATACTTTTTTACTGAAAATCGAATAAAATTATTCTATCAAATCACTTCAGATGTACACTCTTGACTCAAAATTTTATCAATTATTCCTCATTTAACTATGTTGCTAATTTTTGTAATACTGTAAATTTTACTGTATTTACATCAATTATTTCAATTTCTGCATAACAATAATACAGAGACCATGTGCAAAGAACAAAACAGTCTTCACAAAAATGTATTCATTCTATACACTTAGGCTCAACTCACACTTACGCGACTCAAGTCGAGAAGAGGCTCGACTCTAGTCGATAGCATGTGTTTTTAAATGGTGACGTCGCGCGGAGACTAGAATCGACTGGTCTGAGTGTCACCATTTGAAAACACATGCTCTCGACTGGAGTCGAGTCTCTTCTCGACCTGAGTCGCGTAAGTGTGAGTTGAGCCTTACTGTACCTATTCATTTTACCGCACAACATTTCATTGTTCAGAACTATGTCAGACAATATAACGTTAAAAACTCACACATTAAATAGGAGTTTTTGGTGCTATACTTAAATATCAAAACTGCATTAACTTTCATACGCAATAGCTTGATTAATAGTACTATGTATATAGTATGTATTACCTTGCTAACTTGCCAGTAAGGGCCACCACGTGTATATAACACGAACTGGTACATATCGTTCCAAAATAAATCGTAATAACCGGGAGTGTGGAGATTAATCATGTAAGAGCGTCCATCTCCTCTCACCCGAAGCACCAGATGTGTATACATGCCCCATTCAAATATAGATTCTCGTTTGAAAGATTTCTGTGGGAAAAGAGTTTATCAGAAAAGACAGGATGCATTGATCAATTAAAACAATCAATCTTACGATTACAATGAATTTATACTACTGCTAGAAATGAGTACGGTGATAATTATTTCGAATGTATAGATACAAAATAAGTTAATAAGTGAGGTTAATGAGTAAAACTATTACTGCCCAAATAATTATCTTGAATTATTAAATCAAACGTTGGAATATAATTCATCATTAATCCTTAATATATTTCTAAAAGTAATTCCTCAACAGACGAAATAAGATAGTATAGAACTTTTTTATGATGCCTAAATAGGTTTTTACTTGTCCGTGGGTGATTGATGAGGTGTTAAACAACCATGTCTACCAGCGGGATTCGAACCCACTACCAGGTACCAGGCAGAGCGTAGCAGGGTGAAATAGCAAGTACCGGTATTCCTAGATAACTACACCGCGTTGGAACAAAGTACTTGTAGTAACTCTTGTTATATATTTGAACCATTATTGAACTTTGAAGATGAGAGAAGAATTCTCTTGAGATAGACATTATTGGATATATTCCATGATCACTCTTACCCTCTTCTTGACAGACTTCAAGTTGCAATATCCGGCTCTGGTTCGTTCTCCATCACTGGGTATTTTCAGGTTGAGAAACCCTTGGAATACACCTTTCCCGTTCTCGTCAATAAAGAATTCACAATTGCTGTAGCCATCTTTATTGTCTTGATCGGCAGTTGCAATCCAGCTTTCCGAAGCCTTCGCATCATTGAATTTGAATACCTTGTCGACATTACCTGATCAAAAAATTTGTTATCAATTAAACCAGCTTCAATTTCAATGAGGAGAAAAATAACATTTTAGTATATTCTGTACCCACAAAAAGCAAACAGATGAATTTATTAGGTTATAATATTGTAGACCGAAGAGTCTATTCTGATTAATTGTTTCTCCAAATTCTCTTATTCCAGGCAATCCTTCAACATAGATGATATTCATCGAAAAAAATCTCATAAGAAGAGTTTGGATGTAATAGCCTACATAAGTTGGATCACAGAATACCAAGATGATGCTCAATTAAAATCTAATACTAGAAATATTAATGAACATTGACGTACAAAGCACCAAAGCTTTGGAGTGACACTGGGGGGTGGAAGAGGTATTCCAAACTTTCACCGAAGTGATGTCCGGAGGTCCTCCCCCGGAAAATGTTGGAAAAATATCTTCAATTTGATATCTTATTACGCAATTTATATCTGAAAACTATCTAAAAGACTAAGATATCGGATTTGTTTATTGCTTGATTAATATACTGGTAATAAAAATTTTGTTTCATTCTGTCTCTTTCAAAGTCAAAATTGTTGAATCCTCTAGTCGTTTCATTATTTGAGAAGTTAATTGTTGGCCTCAGTAATAAATTTATGTTAAGCGCAAGTTTCATTATTATTGTATATTTTTCGCAAAAATCTTCATATGGTTTGGATGGAATTAGTATGAAGGTGGTAAAATTCTGTGTAGAAGAAATAGTCTCGCCTTTGTTACACTTGATAAATTCTTCAATAAAACAAGGAATTTGTCCTGATGGCTGTAAAACAGCAAGACTCAAACCTCTTTTTAAAAGTGGGGACAAAACTGATTTGAATAACTATCGGCCAATCTCTTTCCTTCCGGTTATTTCTAAGATATTGGAGAGAGCCATTTGTAATCAGCTTATAGATTACCTGGAGGATAACGACATTCTTTGTAATAAACAATATGGTTTCCGCAGATCCAAGTCTACCAAATTGTTACTAATAGATTTCCTCAACTACTGTATTGATGCGATTGAGTCGGGAGAGGCGGTAATCACTTGTTTTGCCGACCTCTCCAAGGCTTTTGACTGTGTAAATGTAGATCTGTTAATGAATAAACTCAGACTTTATGGTTTTGGGGCCTCTGCATTGAAATGGATGGATTCGTATATGACAAACAGGTATAAAGTCACAGAGATTCAACATGAAACTAGAAATAAAATAAAATTCACACGATCAAAGCCTAAATTAATTGTTTCTGGGGTCCCACAGGGTTCTATTCTGGGCCCCTTGTTGTTCTTGATCTATGTGAATGATGTTGCAGGGTCGGTTCCCATTGAGAATCTGTATGTTTTTGCAGATGATACGACTCTGGTGACAAGAAGCCAAGACTTGAGAAAATTGGAAATTGAATCCTATGTTAAGATGAATAGTCTGTGCCAATATTTTGCAAATAATAAATTGATGTTGAATGCCTCGAAAACAAATTATATGTGTCTACAAACCCATCAGAGTAGGAGGTTAAGACACAATGAAACACCTAAATTATTCATTGGAGAGTCGGAATTGGTAATCAAGAGCTCAACGGACTTCTTAGGAGTGAAACTGGAGGAAGGGCTGGGTTGGGGGGAACAATTGGATAAGATTGAAAGTAAAATAGCGAGTAGAATTTTTGTCTTAAGGAATTTAAGTAAATTAAATAATAAGCCTCTATTGAAGTCGGTCTATCATTGCTTGGTGGAGTCACATATTACATATTCAGTGGCCCTATGGGGAGCTAGAGAGAGTAACCTTCAGCAAATTTTCATTTGTCAAAAGAAAGCATTGCGCACTATGTTAAGGTTGCATCCACAAACACATTGTAGGGAATATTTTATTGAAATGGAGATTCTCAGTGTTCCCTGTCTCTATATTTTGGAAATGTGTGTATATATTAGAAGGTTTTCACTACAGACTATTAATAAGACGCATGAATATAATACACGGCATAAGAGTACCTTCTCGGAATATCATAGATTGACTTTGTATGAAGAAAAACCCAGTCATATTGGTAGAAAGATTTACCAATTACTACCAATTCGGTTGCGGGAAATATTAACGATAAAAGAGTTTAAACGAAGTTTGAAATTATTTCTAAAGGAGGAGTGCTTTTATAGTCTGAAGGACTATTTTGATTACTGTCATAGAGTCAAAGACAAATAGTAATCATATACTAGATATAAATTTCATGAGAAATTAATGGTGTCTCGCTTTTGCTAGCACTTTGACTTGTCTGACGCCGTTGAGGCCAACCAGACGTAATATATATCTATCTATATCTATCTGTATTATCTTTACATATCATACACATCTAGTACCTGGAGATGGGGACACACTCATTGACATCTTATCTTGCAATAAAAGTTTTATTTTAAGTTATACAGCATATAAATTTGAAGTATAATAATTATCTAATCGATAGCTTATCAGCGCAACTACAGAGAAAACTGCCTCTCCGAATTGATTAACTTGAATTCAACTAATTTAATAATTAACTCAAGTTTTCATGTATTCAGTTTACAATAATGCGGAACTCGGCACGCCTGATTGCTCTCTGTGTATAGGCCTAGGCCTACACACCCTTAGAACGTTTCACAATGAAATTCAACTGACCAGGATACAGGGTAAGAGGATCTGTTTTGGCAGCTTCGGTGATTTCGTCCTTCCAGAGCCTAACCTCATCCTTGAGCATGGTCATCCCTCTCCGTATGTGCTCGATCGTGCTCAATTTGTCCGGCTCCGGATCTGGCTCATGGAACGTGAAGTGAGCTGACAAACCACTGCACGTGTGTACATTTCTAGTGACAGCATAGTTTTGCCTGATACTTCCAAATAAATGAGTGTCATTACAAATAACTTTACCAAAGAATCTTACAAGATTCATAATGATATACTTGTGAGAAACGAGGCAGATTGGAGAGTATTTTTCAGCACTCAGCTATTCCCTTAGTGTATAATTACCTGAAAAAGAATAGAATTTATGAAATAAATGATTGGAAATGAATAAGATACCCTTCTACACCACATAGAGTAGTGAACTGGAATTTTCCAACATCTGTTAAAGTAATATCAATGGGAAGAGAAAATTCCAATGTTTTTACAATAAATTAATTGGGCCCTCATTAGACTAGGCAGCCAGTCAGGCAACCAGGTCACACAGTCAGCCGGTTAGGCAGTCGCTCACTCCATTCAAAGGGAACATTTTTAGACTGGGCCAGCAGCCATTCTGGTGGCCAGATTTTAACTGTTGGTTGGATGCCGAGTCCGACGACCACACTGGTAGAAAAAACGTGTCTCTACAAGTCTTAAAACAATGCCCGGTGTCGGAATAAGAAATTTGTATTTGAATATATTTCATTTGATAACATCAGATGAGAGCAATAGCTGTTTGAACTTCGGAGAGGCTCTAAATACAAATCGATTCACCAAATGGAGACTTGTCAGCCCGTATCACGTATTGAGGGTAATCAAATCTTTCAAGTATTCTCATAGTCCAGATAAATGAATGTAATTAATTTGATTTAATTGTATTTCAATATATTGCAAAAGTGATAGCTCAAAGCTTACCCCTTTCCTTTAGTAATTAATGCCTGGGGGGTTTCCACGGGCTCTCAAGGCTACTCGAATAGTAGATATAAGAAGGGTGATCCTCAGTTAACATCTAGCTACAGGTCAATTACAGAATCGTGTCCCATTTTGAAGCAAACAAATAATTTGCTGATTCCCAGCATGGCTTACGAGAGGTAATCAAACTTGACTGCTGTATCAAATCTGGTACCTGATAGGCTATCCTGGATACATTTCAGTAAAGAGGATCAGTATCCCTAATTCTTGCTGACCTGGGTAAGGCCCGCCGCAAATTACACCCAAGCAATCCACGTTGAAGGTCAAGCAAAGACACACGCAGGGCAGGGTCTTTCACCACAAAGTCAACCACGGTCCACGTACCACGCTACCTCGTCAAAGCCAGTAGAGTAGTTAACGGTGCATGCGCAAGTTGCACACATGTGCAGTAACAGAAACCTTTGGCCGAGATACTGATTTACTTTCCTGGATGCAGTTTGCAGCGCAGCATTGTTAACAATGATTTTACAAAACCTCCCACAGCGTGGTGTTGATTTAAGTGGGTGTTATTTGCGGCGGGCCCAAGTTTTTGAGTGTAACCTACGAAAAATCCTATTGGGAAAATATGACACTCAAGTACCAGTTTTACATTTGCTATGCTTATATCTCCAAGATTACAAACAGATCGTATCAATCCGTAGAGCCTCACTTCCCCCTTATTGGTAAAACACGGTGTAACGCAGGGCACAGTGATAGTGCTTGTCCTATTCATCATCATTGATATCAGTGACTTGAACTTGCTAGAAGTATACTACTCTTTTGCTGATGACGCCACCATCTGTTTAATGGGTATATCACCAGAGGATGCAGCCCTTAGGTGAAATGAGATTTTCAACAGGGCATAAGATTAGTTCAGATTTGATAGGCTGAGCCTGAATGACAATAAAACTCAGACTTTTTGTATTCTTGGCCGGCACTGCCAGAAAGAGATGGTCAAGCCAGTCAAGCTCATGTCTTTGGTTTCCACCTAGAAAACACACCTACCTGGACCGAGTGGACATTTGTAATAATCAGAAACAATTATCCAAAATATCTTGATAGATTTCGAATAAAACAGGAAATTATATTGACAGTATAGAATTACATATTTTTCAAACAGATGAAAAATACAAATAAAACTTACTTTTCAAACACTTCTGCTCAAAAACAATAAAAGCTCATAACCTACAAAATCAGCTGATACAGACGACGAAAGACATCAGTAAACTTTAAGCGGAAACCAACAGCCGTTTGCCTTGGGTGAGCGTGCGATTGCCCGTCTATAGCTATACGCTGTGCGCCGAGGCATTTAGGTTTTGCCTTGCAACAAAAAAAACGCGTTTTGTTACCTCAAACGCAATAACCGCTGAATTTGAATCTTGAATTTGCTGACACCCCAAAGGTTGACTTTTTTACCCCAAATACCGAATCACAATAAATTAAAAACTTTGGAAATATTGCACTTATTTAAAAATGTTTGATAAAAATCAAAAACCCACTGATAATGCTGAAGAAATTATAATATTCTTGATTTGAAAAAATTAATTTTAAAATAGTTGAGAAATATTTTTATCAGATGGAAATATTATCATGGAACTGGATAAATCATCATATGGGATAAAAATTCAAACGTGAACTGAGTTTATTAACGTAAGTGAGTATTTAATCTTGGAGAAAACAAATAACAGTTTTTAAGAATATATTACAACTCAACTGTGAATTGTGATTCAACTGAATCAACTAGAACAGGTGACATAAGATACTTGTGAATGAGAGAACTGTGTGAGGTCTACTGTTCACAGAACCACTAATGATAGGAAGCATTCTCATAAATACAAAATTAAGAAGAGTAAAATTTCCAATAAATTGCGTAGTTGCGCAGGATTCTATAATAAAAATAATAGAGAAGAAAGTTGAAAAGAGGAGGATGTAAGGAAACTGCAAAGAAATTGGATTAATAAAGAGAGAAATAGAAATATTACTACAGTAAGAAAAAAATACCAGAATGAAGCTACATTTACACCAAAGCTAATAACTTAATCCTTATAGACTCTATCAGATTAAACATATCATATCATACACATGATGAACATATGTGTTTGTCAAGTTCCATTCAATCTAATAGAATCTATAGGGATTGAGTTAATAACATTTCATTGATTGACCAAGCGAAGTGAGGTCTAAGATTCAAGTCGACGGTTTGGCGTGTCTCTTAATTTTTAAATGTTTATATGTTGTGCATTTACAGTGTAACGCGGTAATAGATTCTCATGAAATTTGACAGGTATGTTCCTTTTTAAATTGAGCGCCAACGTTTATACAAGGTTTCTAGAAATTTTGCATTTCAAGGATAATATAAAAGGTAAAAGGAGTCTCCTTCTTACACCAATATTAGAGTAAAAATCAGACTATAGAATTATTCATCATAAATCATCTGTCGAGTGGATTATAAATCGCATGCCATGACGCATGCATTGCAATATCTCAATGTAACTTGGTAAAAACTCAGCAGCTGTGTAGAATATAAATTGCATGCCTAATTCAGAAATGAGTGCAATTTCATTGAATGCAATTTTTATGCAACATTAAATAGGATGCAAAGAACTTATAACAGCTTGTCTGGGCGCCTAGATTTCTTCTGGTTTTCCTGCGCTAAATTCCGGAAAGCTTTATATGATAATTAAATCTTCTTCAATGTTGTTTTCCATCACGAACTGCTTATTATTAAATCACTTCTTGCTTTTAGAAAAAACGACTAGCAGTCAGATATTTTACAATAAATAAATGCTAGTTGTTTTTTCTAAAAGATAAAAGTGATTTAATAATAAGTTCCGATGGTGGAACTACCGAAAGATCTTGTTGTCCAGTGAGTGATTAGTTCATTTATTGTAAAATATCTGACTGCTAGTCGTTTTTTTTTAAAGCAAAAAGTGAATTAAATCTTGTGTAAGCATGATCTGATCAAATAAATAGTTGGTGTATCAGTGTGGATGTGCATATGGTTTAGGATGTCGTTCAGTTATTTAATGTTATTTATTCTATTGATAAAATTTTTGTTCATTATTTGTTATAATATTCTTTAATTTTCATAAGTTTTGGAATTTCGAATTCTCAATTTGTTTTATTTTTACTCTTTTCATAAGTATTTGGAATCGTTGTATTTTTCATTTTTGAATTAGGTGTTACTTTTGTTGTTTGTATTATCTATTATTGCATAAGTTTGTATTATTTTTATCATTATTTCTTTTCATTTGTATGTGTACAATTTTTATTGTTAAGGACACATATTTGAGGAAACCCGTTGTCTCCATTGTGAATAATCAAATGAACTATTGATTGCGTGCAATAATGCATGTAATTAATAACTAAAATAACATAGTATTGTCTCTCGAACTTTCTCTTCTTTGAGCTTGGGCTGTCCTGTTGCCAGTATGTCTTGAAGGAGATAAGCTTTTGATGCTAGCATTTTTGATACACCAACCTCAACAGCCATTAGCCGTTTTCACACTGATATCTCGCTGACACGACATACAGACAGGATTTACTGTGATGGACAGTATAAGAGGAGGCTGCGGTTTATAACTGCGCGAGATCTACTGTTCACAGAGCTACTAGTAACTTTGATGTAAACCCAGCTTAAGACTGAATAATGATACAGAAACAATGTCAGGTATGGAATATGACTTCTATTCTATAAGAGTGAGAAATAATAATTCAATCATTCAGTTTGATTCAGCAGATACTTCAAAAACAGACATCAGCTGTGCTTGCCCATACGGCAAAAAGCGTCTTCACGTGCGAACCAGGCTCATATGACGCTTGCCTGGCCCAACGCTCGTAAGTACCACAAAGTAGGAGGAATCCTCTTCTCTGTGTCAGTACACAGTTTTAAGCTCCTTGGCTCATTGCCAATCCAACAAAAAAAAAACAGAATCTGTCATTGAATGTTCAATTTTTAATGATTTAATATGATAAAATTTCATTATACATTTGAATCTACAGATATTTCAATTCTTTATTTAAGAAATTTGGTAAAATCTTCCAATTAATAAATTCATTAGATAGTTTATTATCAAAACGTCAAACACAGAAACACATGCTCTTGTAATTAAATATGGCCGTTCCCGATAAACTGTGTTTTTGTGAACTGTGATTGAGTTAAATAAATGTTAATCGTGTATTTCAATTATAAATAGATGTTATTACGGTCGACCGGCATATTTTTTGTTTACATGCTTTCCTACTAAATTTTTAATTGTAAAATTATTTGATGTGTGCTTTGTTTATTTTCACAGTAAGAATTTGACTTAACCCTTCTTATCAGTAAGAATTTTTCTACGTATAGATCTAAATTAACGGGAACTTTACATTGTAAAATTGTATTCAATTATCAAACTGAGTTTGAAATAATGAAATTGAATCTCTACTTAGTTTTAACCTAATTGTTTAGCTCCTCACAGATTGCCTACGTCGTTAGGTTAGGATCACCCAGCTAGTAAATAAAATGTGTGTCGTTGAATAGCATTTAGTCATTAGGTTTTTAATTAATGCTAAATACTCTTGAAATTGCCTAATTTTTCAAATCAAGTGAATTAGTCTCACTTGAGTCATGGGGAATAAAAATAGCTGTTGTGCATACTCAAGTCCTCAACAAAGAAGAAAAGATACTGGGCAAAATTTTGAGGAATATTTACCAGAAGGTGAAGAAAGTATCGGTAATCTACAACATATCAGTGAGAGAGAACCAGAAGACTGGAATGAAGATCCCTCCTTTCATCCAAAAGCAGGAACAATTTTTATGGAGAGATCTAAAGTTATTTCAGAAAGTAAGTTGATTAAGCTATTCCCCCACATTTTCTAGTTTACTCTTAATTTGTAACTTAATTATAAGTTAGGCCCGTACATAATATATTTACGTTTTCTTCATATAATTTTCTGTAGCTTACCGTACCTTACTGAATAATTTTTTTGTACACGCAGCATGTTTTCAAGTCTTATCATAGCTCAAATAATTTTTTTGTATACTTCCACAATTCTGAAATTACCTAAAAATTTAAAACACCTTGATTTGAAGTTGATTGCATAGTATAATATAGAGTAAAGTGTATTCCAAATATAGCAATCAAGTTAATATTATTTTGTACAATACATTCATAATGCTCAACATCTCTACTAACAAGGAAAATGTGAGTGAAGCATAAAAAAATATGTCGTAATTAGAAAATATGCGTGGATTCGGTCTACCGAACCAATCAGTAGTGAAACTTACCTGATATAAATTGAATTTATGCTATAGGCCTACATAAATAATAACATGAATAGGCTACTTTTATTAAGATGCATTAAAATAAAAAGACTTATACATTTTCTGAATGCATTATTTTTAATAACGTTTGATTTAGCTTACTCTAGTATTCTATATGAAAGTATGTTTTATTATTTATTGTTTCTTATGCAATTTTTCAGATGGCTTGGTGAGGAAGAAGAGTCAGAATCATGTAAGTATAATGCTGGTTCTAATACTCTATAGTTCTAATACTGGAATTGATAGGGTAGTTATATTTTATATTTTTAAAGGCCGAGTACTCAATTCTGACCCCTTGCCTCCCACCACATGTGATTGACTAGACTACTGAAATGTTTGTGGTGAATGTAAGGAACTTGGCAGTCGTCTCCTGGCATCCGAGTGAGCAGTGTTTATTAATGTGTGGTCTAAGAGCTTGCATACAGAGAGAGAGAGAGAGAGTGATGTGCGAGTGAAAAATATATTCTTACTACAGCTTGCTAACTTGCCCCGTTGAAGGGGCTAGGTGTCACCATTAAATCCAAGGACTTTATCAGATAACACATTTAAATTCGAAGAATAGTCAGTTTCCTTTTGATTAATTTATGCATTTCAAACATACCTACAAGCAGCTTTATTTTCCCTTTAAAGAATAAAATCCCTTTGAAAGTAATAGTTATCTAACAACAAGTGAGTAATGAAAACCACGTTGAAAGTAAAAGTTATCCAACAACAAGTGAATTATTCTATTAGTAGTACAAAATAATACAGTAGTACCAGTTCCTAAACGACAGAAAAGTAACATTAGATTCATGTTAGTGTACTGGGTCCATTCTTCAAGAATCGGGACTGCTACAATGTTAATAGGTGTCAAGGTTAATGGGTTTCCCACCTGTCAGGCTAGATAGAGGGTCTCTTACCATTTAGGAGCACTTTGGTTCTGTCGACTGTGGATATTCGTCGAGATAGAATAGTCCAATTTTTGTGTCAAAATTGAGCGTGCTCTAAGATCTCTCTGTGAAGTTTTGCTTTTAACTCGATAACCCGCATCAGCGACTCACGCCTTCATCACTAACCAGGCTTGAGGGGATATCTTGAGCAACACCAGAATTTTCGAGTGGTATAAAATGTTTATGGAAGCTAGGAACTCGTCAACTGGGCACTATCTTGTACAGAGATAAAAAGCATTGAAATCATTCGAGTGAAAAATGTACAGGAAAATCTAGGGACTTACATGTTCTGAGTAGACTTTGGTCCACACTATCCTCTACTCGAGCTCCGAGGGCCGCCCTGGGCCGGAACAAATCAATCGGCGTCTGGGGTGGGCTGCAGTAGGGATTACAGCCCCTAGTGTGGTGTTGGCCGGTCGCTCTGTTTCGTGCCGGTGGTTGGAACAACCGGATGGGTGATCTCTTGGGGATGGCTGGTCTCCTCGTGGTGTTTTCCGTTGCCGGTAAAGTCCCTGAGGTCCACCACGGAATCTCCGGGTAAGACGGGAAGAGCTTTCCTTTTTGGAGGTGACGGGATATGGTATATTTAGGTAGGATAGTAGATCGGTCACAGTTCTCACTAGGCTGCCGCAGCAGAGGGGGTCTGGTACCCAGGTCCCTCACCTCGTCAGGAATAACGGCGACGACTTCGGGCTTGTGCTACTGGTCTCTAGTAACACTCCTTCGATTTCGGTCCCAATCCGGATCCTACAGCGTCCTGTTCGGCTCCTGATGGTCTCCTAAAGGTTTCTGCAGGTCGTCACTGGATAAGTGCTACCTTGTGATATGATGACCTCATCGCGCTGGTGGTGGTGGGCGCCTTCTTGATCCTCCTCGCTGGTGCGAGATCTCGACTCCAGCCGAGAAAATATACCCCTGTAGGTGGGCGATTATGGTGCTTTGGAAAATCGGCTTGTTATAACTGGCTTCGCGTTCTGGTTAACAGCTAGGCTACCCTCTACTATCACAGTATGCTTCTCGAACTAGACTCTCCACTATCCACTAGACTGACTCTAGCTCCACTCCTTGGCTCTCCTACTGAGAGTTGGAGAGAAGAAAGATAATAAGCCACCTGCGCCAACTTTGACACGCATTTGGCTAAAGGTTAAAATGCTCGTTGACCCCGAGATCGCTTCACAAATCCTACGACTAATCTCCTTTCACTAGTCAAGAATTTACTTCGTAACAATATGACGATGGAGTGTGGAGAGTCACAACCAGATTAAATAGTGAGATAGACGAGGCCATTGGAGTAGGAAATATAGTGCGATTCATAAAAGCCATAAGGAACCCTGATCTCTACGAGTAAGGCACCAGCAGTTTGACTCTGGAGGCGGTCAATCGGCGTCGACGACAGTAGCTCTCAGCAGCATTCCGAAAACCGATTTCCCGCCGAATTTTGACGAGTAACGCACGTGTTAAACTATTGTATCGAATAAGGAGGAATGTATTTTGAAGAATTTTAATAATCTGATGAATCGTGCAATAATTTATAAACCTTCTATTTCTTAAGCCAGTTCCGATACTTATTGAATGGACCCTGTATTAAGTTTTTTATTTTATGACATCAATTTCAATTGATTGTTGGTTACACCATATTTCAGGAAAATATAAATTGCTTACTTATTGGTTTAATTAAAATATTTTTAATGTAAATTTCAAATGAAAAAATACATGAATTATAAATTTAGTTTTGAAAATAATGGAAGATGTGAGAGCTCTTCAAAAGATGATTGAAATATACTTTACCCACCTATATCATTTATATGAAAGGTCATTTTGTATTAGGAGATAGTTTGATATAATTTGTCGTAATATAAGATGCAAATGATATAATGTTTGAACCACCATTTCACTAATTATTTTGAGTTTATCATCATTATTAATCGAATCATGTCCATCTTGACTGAATAGCATAGTCGCATACTACCCTCATCATATATCGATATACGGCATTACATCTACTTTTAATCAAATATGCTCAACTCATTTTTTTTTTTAATACAAAACATCATACATGTAGGAGATATGATATTTGAAAATTGAACATATTTATGAAAATTGGCAATTTCTAAAATTATTACCTCCTAAGGAATTACCTTGTACATTTTATTCATTTGTTTATTTCAGATTGCTGGTAGCGGAGCTCTCAAGAAAAGTAGTTCATGTTCTACTATTTATTTGGATGATAGCACAGTTTCTCAACCAAATTTGAAAAACACAGTGAAATGTGTTTCTTTAGCAATATATTACCACATAAAAAATAGAACTTCTGAGAGGAATATGGAAATATTCGATGAGAAAATGCATCCATTAACGGTAAGGAAATAAATTAAATGTTGTGTATTTGCAGTGTTAGAATACATCAAATTTAGTAAGATTACAACATTATAGAATGAACCTTTAAAGACAGAACTTATTTTGAAAATCTATTTTGATGCTCCGTTAAATTAGTTTAGAAATGGAAAAGCACATATCATTATTATTTTATTCGGTTATGATAGAGACTGGCATCGTTTCCATGTTAATTGAATCTGAACTCACTCAATTCATAAGACTAATCAACATAAGACAACAACCAACAATCGGAAGATATAGCTGCTAGAGTACTGATATTCCCCATAAATTATATTTTCGATGATAAAAGGTAGGATCAATTATCGATTATGTTACAAATCGCCTTATCTTGTGATGTAAACGTTTGGAGGGGAGCGGAGTGTAGATCTGGCCATTTTCTTATGAAAGCCAAACTTAAATTCCAGAATTCGAAGAAAAAACAACAAGAACAAAACTGTACAGAAACATGAAGAATAATGTGCAAAATAATTGTCTTGAATTACCCAGGAAGTACAATATCGACTCCACCAGTTTCCTATATAAACTTCGTTTGGCACAAGAGTTTTGGAGGAAAAATGGTTCTGCAGAGATAGTCCAGGCAATGAAAGCTCAAAAAAGGATATAGAGGGGGAAGTTTGGAAAACAATGTTTGACCTTGTAGTTCTGTTTAGGGTAGTAAGGAGGTGAACATATCAAAAGTCCTCACCCCTACCCCCGTTGTGGTAAGTGGGTGGGAGTGGTTTTCAAAGGTGCCATTTTTGGGTTTCTCGCATATATCTGAAAAACTTTGCGACTTACGGACATGACTATTATATCCGTACTATTTCTTGTTATTTCATTTTTCTCTATAAGTATTTGTTTTAAATTCTAACAAGCAGGTGTGTACGTAATAGTCAATGTTTTTTTTTTTACTTATTTTTGCAGAGAGATGGTGTATTAGATGACTACGATAAACATAATCCGGAGCATAGGCAAATATATAAATTTGTTCGAACATTATTCAACGCGGCTCAATTAACAGCAGAATGTGCTATCATCACATTGGTATATCTAGAAAGGCAAGTGTTCTTCTTATTAACCTACTCGTTCTTCGATAAATGATTCAAATCTCTTCTAATTACTTTACCTAATAAATATTAATAAGAAATACGAATATCCAAGTTGATAATTGAGAAGCAAAAATATAACATGAGAGCAATTTATCTAGATTTAAAAGTAATTAGTGACATTTTATAATTGCGATACATCATACTATCGTTTGTTATAGTTTTATATCCATTTAACATTCAACAAAGGTAAAACATTGGTTGCATCGACAGTCACATTCTACAATGGTTCTGTGTACATGGAATGTGGTAAATTGTCCGATTCACAATTTACCAGGTAAAAAGTTCTGCGTTCCATGGGAAGAGTTTTGACAGATTCTGTACCAGAAACCAGCTCCAGTTCCAAAATCCTGCCCCACAGTCGAAGCGTGGTAAATTGTCCGACCTGGTACAATTCCTACTATCTGAGCTCTCATTGGTCGATTAGTCTGCTTGCTTCTCTGCGCATGCGCTGATAGTTGTTTACCATAGCATAGTCATAGAATACATAACCAACAATATGATGTTGGATAGCCATTCATTAAATTAATTTTTCTCTATAGAAAATTTTAGAGTAATGGAATAAAATAAATGCACACTTTTCTAGACGGTAAGTTTGTTAAACAGCCTTTCTTCATTCACGCAGCTAGTAAACGACACATTTTAGTGTAAACCAACTTTATATGTGCGCGCCAAAAGCTTGAACCAACGATTTTGAAATGGCGTTCCATGGGAACATTTTGCACTAGTCACGTGATGGAACAATTTAGAATGGAACTGGAACAATTTACAGTACACAGAACGTACACAATGAACTGGAGAAGTATTTTTAAATCAACTCATAGAGAAGACATATTTTCGGCAAATTTGTTTTATGAAAGTAATAAGGAACTCTATATTATCAATTCATTTTCTCTAGCTCTCTTAAATCTTCATTTCAATCATTAAATTAAGCAATAAACTATTCCATGAATTCCAAAATAATTTTTTTATTTCTCATTTGATCATAGTTCTTCGTAAGCTCTGAATCAGCCACTTCTGATCGATTAAATAAGCATATAACTCTCTTCTGACTGACACTTTATTATATCTGTGGTTTATTTTTATAAATATTTTATTTTTGTAACAGGTTGTTAACATACGCAGATTTAGACATCACTCCTGCCACATGGAAAAGGATTGTTCTTGGTGCCATATTACTCTCATCAAAAGTATGGGATGACCAAGCTGTGTGGAATGTCGACTATTGTCAGATATTGAAGGACATTTCTGTTGAAGACATGTAAGTTAAAATATGGAAACGATTTTAGATTAGAGTTGTTATACAACAATCGAATCACTAATGCTTTAGAAAAAAAACCCACTAAGGTTTAGAAAAATACTAAGGCTTAGAAAAAAACTCTTAAATCTCTGGTGGGAATTGACTAACGTTTAACATTACATAATACAATACAGCATTATTATTTTTTCAAGAAAACTCTCCTATATCAATCCAAAATATTCTAAGTATTTTTACATTAATTTGCCATAAAAACAATGCCAAATCACGAGAGAAAATAAAATGCATAACATAATAACCAATTTTATTAATAACAGGAAATGATGGGATGGAATAAAATAAAATGATAGACGTAAACTGAAAAAAATAATGCCAACTCATCAATATTTTTAAGTAGGCTAACTATCAATTTCATTACCAGCAAAAAGAAAATCCGCTGCTCATCATTGCGATCAAGATGATAATATATTTGGAAAATCCTTAACATTGTATTTTTTCATGCATAAGCTATGCATTCATAATGTTTCCTTATTTAAATAAGGATTTATTGCTCCTTGAGCAAGTATAGTGGGTTGATATTGTACTCGATTAGTATAATTCTAGTACTTAGTTGCTAGGCAAGAGTTATTCTATTGTGAGGTCCACGTTATAATGGCAGTATTTGATTAACATTGGTTTTGCTATCCTTATCATTCGACAAAGCAGATAGCACTATCCTCTTCTAGAACAGCAACGTTGCCAAATCATGTTTAGCCAACGTAGAAATGAAATTAATCAACAAAATATTTAATTTCTATTATGAAAATTCATTATTCAATTATTGGAAAATCCCTTTTTGACTAATAAAATATAATTGATTATTTAAAACAAGAATGAACAGTTATTATTACATCAGATATATCATGACTGTATCAGGTATCCTCTATGGAAGACAGTGGCAAGGCAGATAATCGGCAGAGTATTGTATTGTATTGTGTTGACTGGCCTATATGACAAATTGTGATTTACTATTGAGGCTAATAAAGATATTCTATTCTATTGAACGCTGTTCGCTTATCTATCTCCATTGCCATTATAATGTGGATCTCTCTATAAGCAAAGTTTTGGTAAAGCATCGTTTATAAATACTGTTCTGGATTAATTAATAATTATTTATGTCTGTTATATTTCTGCATTAAAATAGGCATTTGTTTGTTGGAAGGAATGAGCTGGAGCGGCAGTTCCTGGAGATGCTGCAGTTCAACATCAACGTGCCGTCGAGCGTGTACGCCAAGTACTACTTCGACCTGCGCACACTGGCCGAGGCCAACGACCTCGCGTTCCCCGGCGAGCCACTCAGCAAGGAGCGCGCTCAGAAGCTCGAGGCCATGTCGCGAGTCTGCGAGGACAAGGTCACCGCCGAGGCGCTCAAGAATGGACTCAAGAAGTGGTCGAGTCTCGATGACGTCACCAACGGACCCTTCCCCACCAGGCGCAGTGCGGCCATCCTATCGTGAATCTATGTTGTAACAGTAACATTTTACTCGATTCTCTTATGGGGAACGTAATGGTCCTTCCATTCTTGGTGGGTTCCGAAACACAGGGTGGTGATAGTAATAATTACATTGAAGCAGAGATGATGTTCTGCCGATCACCCATCCATGTAGAGGGTAATTTCATTTTACGTGGATGCCGAGCCACCGGGTGATTTCAATAATGAGATCAAAGCAGAGATTTGATTTTCTGCGAATCTCCCATCTAACAGCCTCTTTCTAGATGGTAATTTTATTCAAGGTGGATTCCGAACCACAGGGTGATGACAATGTTTAAACAGAGATTTGAATTTCTGCGGATTACCCATCTAAGTTCCTCCTACCTCTAGAAGGTAATCTCATTTCCAGTAGGTTCTGAACCATCGGGCAATAAAAATAGTGATAATGAAGTAGGGATTTGTATCTCCTACTTCTAAAAGAGATGGCCCTTTCCATTTTAGGACGATTGCAAAATACAGGATAAGTGGCAGATAATGAAGTAAATGAAGAGATTAGATTTTCTAATAGTCATCTCCTCCTAGAAAGAAAACTTTCACCAGACCTGAGGCATCCAGGTCATATTTTTTTTTCTAAATTACAAGGCATTTTTTGAACTTTCGGATGCCGATGATGAGGGAACAAATCATTTGATTTTCTGCCGATCACCCATCTAAGGGTGAGATCACATTGAATGCGTGTATGTGCAAGTACACGTCAAGCATGAGACGAAAAACAAAATCTGGAAAGTGCCATTGGAACACTTTGTGACTTGCATGAAGCTGCTCACACTGAACGTGACCAGTAAGTGTAGTTCAGTGTGAGTGTTCCTATTGCTCTTTCAGATTTTGTTTCTCATCTGAACGCTTGTCATGCATAACCAAGCGTTCATTTGCACATATACACATCTAAAGCTGCGTACACATATTCGCGCTTCCAACCCGCACCGAGCACGCTCCTCCCTCGTACCACCATCGAACCACAGTCCCTCCGCCCACGCACCCATCATGAACGTTACGGAAGATGTTAGATCTTCTCACGTTCCCCGGTCGAACCACTCTTGCTCGCCGGTCGATCATCAATCGCTCTGCTGGAGTGACGTTCGGTTGCGGAGCAGAGCGAAAGTCTGTACGCACCTCAATGTGATGCAATGCCTAAGACACACTTAAAACATCATTCTCATTTCAGTTGGTTTCTGAACTAGCGGATACCGATAATGAAGCAGAAAGTCTTATTTTTTGTGCCGGTCAGCCATCTAAGAGCAGTCTTGAGTTATTGTTACTTCATATTATCACGCAGCAACCCCGATCACAATTTATGTTGTGCTGCCACATGATCGAACAATCCATTATTTTTATACTAATCCTTATCAGTGACATCCTATACTTACTAACTCGATGGTGGATTCAAAAAACGAATCACCAAAAAAAAAAATAATAATAATAATTACCATTCACAATTGTGAAAATGGGAAAAAAGGTTTAACATGAGAAAGAACAGTCCACAAGTTCACAATTTCTTGATGAAAAACACAGTTCAATATAAAAGAACAAATTTCACTTTAAAATAATTCAGATTACAAAATATTACTTCATCTTGTGCTGTCTGTCTTTTACTTTTGTAAGTATTTAAGCATTTAACTCATTTAAACAAACCGAATGATAAGTTCTCAAGTTAGTCCAGGCAGCAAATGCTCAAAATAAGGTATTTTTACGCAACTCTGATGATAGTTAGGTAATGTATATCAAAAGTCCTCACTCCAACCCCCTGTGCTAAGAAGGAGGGGGTGGATTATAAGTAACATTTTTTCTGTTTACTATATATCTCGGAAACTATTTGTTTTAGCGACATGAGTATCCTCTACAAAATTATAGCTTGAAATTAGATACATGTTTTGTCAGTACTGAGTTTGAAGAAAACTGGTAGGAGATTTATCAAGCTTCAATTTGTACAGGATGACTTGTCAATTGGATGACTATTCCGCGCCTCGTACTTCGCGCATATCTGGGTGACCTCTTGTAGGTGTGGGATAAGTGTGTGGTTTGCAGCCAAACTGACTGTAACAAAATATTAAGCAGTTGCCATAATTTTCACCAACTCTGAACAATCTATGCGGTTAGATACGTTCTAGCTGTGAGGATAACCATTCCCCTTGGCGTATGATCTTATTTTTTTCAAATTCGGTTTTGATTGCTTTGTTGCTATGCTTCCAAATCATGAATTTAGTTATAAGACTCTTGTGCATTAACGCTCTTGGTAGCTGAACTATTTAAAATTATATGTCATTTTAATAATCACGGAAATTCATTGTTCAAATTGTTCCAGTATTAATAATTATAATTGGTGCTGATTATTCAACTTCATTAAAAATTCTAGATTATCCAGAGATATTATCAAGACTGGACGTAATCAAACTTTATAGAAACTCAAAATGAATTGCGATAATTATTTCATAGCTATGTTGTAAATTATTTAAAACATGTAAATATTATTATGAAATTTATGTTAATTCCACTGCATTTCATAAATTATATGACATTCAGCCTGCCATGTGTAGCAAATTCTAATGCCTAATTATTGATAGATTTTCATCTAGTTTTCTAGTCTACGAATTTTCAAATGAAATTTTAACAATCTAAAAAACTTTGTAGGAAACGTTTATTTTTTTAGTTGTAGAATAACTAACAGATTAACGAATTTATCTTTTCGTTTTTATCTGGTTGTAGTACGGTACCATTAAAAATAATGTGATACATTATCTTGTATAGATAAACTTAGTTATTAAGGAAATCTGACTTTTCTAAAATAGTTATGTTTCAATCTATAATTAGGTAGGCCTATTTGCATTTTCTCTAGAATGACCTCATTCGTTCAGATTCTCCTTGATTTTTTCTTTCAAAACTATATCTTCTTGTTCCCTTACAAACTATTACAAATGACTAATTGCCTTTAAACTACAGATTGACTAGAAGATTTCAAATTTGAATTGGAAATATTTATATTTTTTGTTTGGGAGATGGAGGTCCACAATCATAATTAGTACTAAGGACGCATTCCATTCCTTTATTATTAGTAGGAAATTATCACTAGAAAATGGATAGAACACTAATTACACTTATTTGAGATCTAATATGCAGCTTGAACAACCGATGTCAGCTACAGGCTCGATTATCTCTGAATGCTTGAAACTTATCTCGATTTGCTCAATCTCAACTTATGAACGGAGGTCTATTGCTCCTCAAACTCACAAATTACCAAACTGAATTAATATTTTGTAGTAAAAACTCTTAATATTAGTACTACTAACAGTTAAAAGTTTCCTATTTGCAACAAGCCTCAGGCTAAAAAGTTGTTGGAGACTAGAAACAATCAAGCATAAAAAGCGGGTGGTTTTAAAATAATTGGAAAAAATAAACATATGGATAAAATATTTTATTAACAGATTTGAAAACATATTATTATGTCGGTTAATCGAGTTTAACATTTTTGTTTTGCAAATTATCAGATATTATTTATCTGATTAGCCAGTCTAATATTCGTGATAATTTTCACATATTCTTTCAACTATACCTGGAAATTAAATATTTCCTTCGCAATCTTGTCGTTTGGTATCACTGCCAATTTATTTTGTAATTGATATGTTCTGATTACTGAATTCATCCAGTTTTATATTTATTTTGTATTAGTTACAGTCATTTTAAAACCATACGATTTTCTTGCTTGTCCCTGTACACATGAAAATCTGTTATAATTATAGTAAAATTGTAATTAACATTTGAAAATTATAGTAATATAATCTATTGAAAGCCTAAATCTTACCACCTTCTAACATCGATATTAAAGTACCAATGTACCAAGGAAAATTTAAAAAAGTTGGTCATTTTAGATTTTTGAAGAATTCAGATGACTTTGAGGAGAGTGTAATGGCCATATTTATAATAATTACTTTATGAGGAATAATTTGATTGATGTATTAAAAAAAACGTTTAATTGTCTTTAAAAATTAATGTCATGTTGTTTTATTCTGTCGTGTGATCAAACCAGTGTTTTTCTACAATTGTTTCATTTCTACTTATAATTTAATTTTTATTCGATTGTATGCATTCATGGTTGTACAGATTTTATATATATTTACCATAAATAAAAATTGGATCAATATATTTAGACACGAATATGAGTTTTTTATTTAATTATAAGGTCTATAATAAATTAGTCTAGTAATTTTAATCATTCACAGTAATTGCAATCATTTAATTCTTACTGAAAAATACGACTATAAACGATATTTTATTAAATGACATCCACTTTAATTGTTATATTTGATCAATTTTTATGTTGTTAACAAAACAAAAAACTATCGATTTTTTAAGCGCTGGTTGTATACCGGTACTTATATTGACATATTACTAAACTTCATTAATTGATCACTAAATACATTTTCGACTCAATTGGAAAAAAATGTCCAATGGATTTTATTAAAACTAGTCACTTTCACTAACCATTAATTTTAATTTAACATTAAAAGTAAAATATGATACTTTTAAAAATTTTACAGTCTTCCACTTAATCCTTCAGCTCTGTTCTACATAATATTATTAGTTACACTATATAATTTGATTTTGATTGATTAATTTTATTCATACTCAAAGGGCTTCGTTCTTTTCAATCTTATTGTGAGTTGAGTGTTGGCTAGGAGTTGAATGACCTCTGTGTTGTCGAGCTGATTAACCCTTGGACTACCAACCTTCTTCACATACACGGAATACCAACTGGGGTAATTGGGTCACCCCAACAAGATTTCTGTTTTATATCTTTATTCTATATTTTTTCCATTAATTCATCTATGAAATGCATTACAAAAGCTTTTAATATAATTAAAAATAAATTTCTTTTGTTGAAAAATATGTTTTCAATCAAAAACTGACAGGACAAAAAAATTGAGCATTCTATCAAATAGATGTAGGGGAAATGTTGTCAAATAATTAAATTATGGCTATAGAGAAGCAATTTTTTTCAAATTTAGATTTCAAGTGATCATTATGAATCAGGTTTGGCGAAAAATGATAATTGGACATTAAATTTATATCTTATGCATTCCGATAATGGATGGAATATACCAAAAAATTGCATGACATGGAATACCAAGCGGGGTAATAGAGTTACCCCAAGGATAAATCTGCTAATAATTGAAAAAATAAGAGGAATGAAATGATTTTATGAGAAAAAACAACTAAAGTGATATGTTTTTAACAAGTACTCAAGGTTTCAATGAAATACAACAACATTATCTACAAAAAAATGGGGAAAATGTGGGTTGGGGTAGTCCAATTACCCCGCTTGGTAGTGGAAGGGTTAAGACGTGACTCATGATGGGCTGCCAATCGTCTTATCTCGCTGGTTAAGTAGCGGATGTGCAAATCTGGATGCAAGTCACTGTTCCTTATGTACCAGCAGACAGAAGTTAGTAGAGCGTGCACTAGGTCGGTGGAGCGGCGAGGCGCGGAGAATTTCCGACATGGAATTAAATACATGTGATACCTCCGTGCACTAGGAGCGCGGCGAGGCGCGGATCTCGAAGTCTCTGGACTTTTCGGGGTTGGAACCGCGTCGCGCCGCGCTCCTAGTGCAGGGAGGGTAGGTCGGAATTTTTCTGCGCTCGGGTAACTTCATGAGGGCTCGGCTGTTTCCGAGCTCTGCTTCTTTCGAACATGGCCAGGCTACAGTAACTACATAAGCATAGTTACTGGTTATTTTATTTCTTCAAAAGCACTTTCCTTTCATTTATTATTATCCATTGAATATCCCATTTTATTTTAATATTATATTATTTTATCTACACATAGGATTTTGCTTACTACTTTTTTATTATGAAATGCTTTTTTGCTTTCAAATGCAATTGTAATGTAATTTATTTTTATTGGTTGAATAAAGCATTTATTATTGAACGAGCGTCAGTGAGTTCTCACTTTTGACTTACTGAAGGCCAAAGTCGTTGTCCGTCTGTTTGTATGTTCTACAATAACTTCAGAAAGGATTGATCAGTTTCAAATTTTGAACACTTATTCATCGAACAGGACAAGTTCGTTGGGCAACAAAATTGGGATGTACCCACATTTTTTTCCTTTTTCTTTAGTGCCTCCTTCTCTGCTTCAACCACAACTGCCAAAAATAAGATCTCTTCATCTGAGTCATCCATCACTCACGTCTCGCCACTTTACCACAACCTCAAATTAGAGCTGACCTCAACAAATATGTTACCTCAAATTAGAACTCTAACCTCAACAACCATGTCTTTCCTCAAATCGCAATTGACGTCACGAACAACGAAGAACACGCACGCTCACCCTTTGTTTGGATTTTATTGATGTTTTTTTATTTTAGAGCAGCCCCACAGCTGAATTCCCTAGGTCCAGATGGGTTTTAGAATCGGTCTATGAATGAGAATCTTGTTGTCAAGTGAGGGATGAGATTGTCTACCCAATTGTCAATAAGCGTATATTTTACTATACCCCACTTTAGTCCTAGCTCAATATTCTTTTAATCTTGATAAGCACTTTCCATTTCAACTTTGCATCAAGAGTCATTGCAAGGTATTTAGCATTGTTGTGGTACAACATTCCTATTCAGATTTATTTGGATTGGATTATGGATGTTCTTGTCTGTGAAATTGACGTGGATTGATTTTAACTCATTCAGTCTGATTTTCCACTTTTCAGTCCATTCACTGAATCTGTTGCAAGCGCTCTGCAATTTGTTGGCCGCTTCTTCAACTGTTTCCCATTCCGCTAATATTGCAGTATCATCAGCAAAAGTGGAAATTGTTAAGTCATTCATCTCAGGAATATCGCTTGTATAAAGCACATGAAAAATTGGTCCCAGAACACTGCATTGTGGAACTCCAGCCTTTATTTCCTTCAACTCCTGTTGAGAATGAGACTTCATCAACCTGTTTGACTCTGAATAGTCTGTTTGTGATGTATGATGCTAGGAGATTTAGTAGTTGAATTGGAAGAATTTTATGGAGCTTGCTGATTAGACCTTCATGGCACACCTTGTCAAAAGCCTGTGCCACATCAAGGAAAACTGCTGAACATATTGATTTTTCTCCAATGAATTTTCTATTATATTGGTGATTCTATGAACTTTGTCAAAAGTGGAAACCAAATTTGTGAGCTGGAATCAGGTTCTTCATTATTACTATTGGTGATAATCTCTTCACCAGTGAGACTACCTGCCTCCTACCCTCCAAGTAGCTGTTAACAGTGTTCAATACTATTCCTTGTAGTTGTACACCATACTTTTCAAGTTTCCTAGCTAAAATACCATGGGGCACATAGTCAAATGCCTTGCTCAAGTCACATAGCATGAGTGTAAGTGAATCGTCAATAAAATGCACTCTGAATCTTCCCAGTCAAGGCTAGAAGAACGCTATAGCTGTTGAACAACCATTTTTCTGAAGTCATGCTGGGATTGAGACAGAAGATTGTTCTTTACAAAAAAGCTGGTGAGTTGCAGCTTCATCTCGGTTTCAATGACCTTAGACATTATTGGTACAATCGAAATAAGTTTGAAGGGAGCTCAGTATTTCCTTTCTTGTGGATTGTCAGTGTCCTTGCTATCTTTAGTGTTTCTGGGGAAATTCACAATCCAAAGCAATGATTGACTGCTGCAGCCATAGATCTGCAATTAGATAAATCATTGCTTTCAACACAAAAGTGGATAAGCCAAAGTGGAATTTTTCAATCATCTGACAATGTCTCTGACTCTTTCTGCAATTGTTTCCCTCCAAACATCTAACCTAAGACCTGCTTGTTTATGACCTCCCAGGCAGCTCTGCAAATGTTCTCATCTCAATGGTGCCTGCAGTGTAAACTTTTTTCGATTTTGCCTATAACAATTTGTTTGTACACTTTATGAGGAGAGAACTAATAACTCATAGGTTGTAGCTGATTACAAATAAAACATGGATTTAAATAACAGCTGTTCCGAAACAGCTGATTTATTTTGTTTTAAATAAGAAAATATTAAACCCATGAGTTATTAGTTCTCTCCTCATAAAACAGCAAATTTTTGTGGTGTAATGTACTACATAAGAATACATTTTATTCAAATTTAGTTTACACAGCTTACATAATTCTTTTCAGAATTAAATTCTCTACAATTTTTATTTGAAAAAATTATTTGTTTACTGGTCATTAAAGAAAGTTATTGAGCATCAAACGTAGAAGTCTGTGTTTTTCTTGTTAGATTTTTTGCATATTTCTCAAAAGATACTAACACTACAGCTTCCAGACTAGTTTTATTCAATTTTGCAGATATTTTTCCATATGAATCCACTATACTACGTTTTAAAACAACTTGACTGCCATGAGACCCCAATTGGGGTCTCGGTCGATTGTCACTGTGGGCCATGCTGAAAAATTATGAAGTGTTACACCTGGCCACAAGCATATGACATCTTAAATTGATAATAATGAATTTTGTATGTCATTTCGTATTGAATAAAGTGCAAAAAAACAATTTTAAGCATTCTAAAGCCTGAGACCCCATATGGGATCTCATGACCTCCCAGTGCCATATGTTTCAACCAGTCCCCAAACAATTCAGCATCGGTGTATTTCACCAGAGGTACTGAATTCCGGGCGAAATCTTTCACTCTGTATAGCTCGCTAATGAAGCGTTCATGGATATAATTATGTTTATAAGAACTTTTTTCTTATTTTTACCTCTACTATCACGTATCAAATTATTTTACCATAATTAAGAATTAATAATCAAAGGTATGATTGTGTATCTTTGTAGGGTTATTAATATCGCTTAAACATAAATAAAAAACCAAGCAAGTTATGTATGTAGGCCTAATTTAATCTATTCCGGTGGATTTTCAAAACAAATCTATTCACGAATCTAAAACTGTGTGATTTTTAAAACTTTTTTATGACCATCGCGTAACGTAGAGATAAAAAGAGGATTGACTTGCAAAATCTTTATTTTAAAACTCCCTACCTATTTTATTAAGTTTAAACTGAACTGTATTTACCTAAGTGCAATTTTAAGATTGCAGCATTGCAGTAAAATTCATATTAAAAAAACGCATATGCCTATAATAAGCCTTTAAAACTTACTATTCTATCAAGATAAAATAAACCAAATACAGATAAGTAGACTGACTTGTTCAAAACTCTTGAATTTACAGAAGCAATAGCAATTTACTAAGACACTTTTACTCGTTAAAATCTTGAAATAACTATTCACATTTTTTGTAGTAGGCTAAACTGCAGACAAAAGTTGAAAAAAAGGGCTGTGAAGCTACAACTTATCTCAATAACTGAATGGTAATCTTGACTGACGAGACAAAATTTCGGTGATTTCTTGCTTATTTGTGGCATGGAATTTAGGAACTAATTGGGCATTTTTCTGAAGTTTTTCAGTTAGATTGGTTAGAAGACTGCGTATAGGTTAGTTATTCCTGCTTTACAAAAGTATCAAGTGGTAAGTTATCTACTTCAATTTTTTTAAAATGTATTCAAGTTGAACTAATGATATTTGAAGTTGGAAGTAACTGTTGTTTTGTTTTTTTGAGATAAGAGGATAATCGCGTCTGCACAACATGCATTCTTAACCTTAACATAACCTCAAAACAATTTATTGTTATGCATTTTTAGATTCGTCTTTCTATATAGGTACTACGAGCAATGATTTCTACTACGATTCGTTTATCAAGAATTTTCAGATCTTTAGAATCAAAAGGAAAAGTATTTCCTACGAATTATAATTTAAACAGAGTTTTCATCCATCCTTGTAATCAAAACAGACGTTTGTTTAGTAATGACCGAGATAATCCAAAAGACCCAGATTCAATTCCTAGTGCTTTGAAAATAGAAAAATATGAAGTTTTCCGCGAAGATAATGCGCCAGTAATTTTAGATGTCAATGAAGAGCGTGAAAGGTTTCAGAGTATTGCAGAAGAAGAACTTATTAGCAGTGAATTCGAAGGATACAATATTCAAAGTGAGTACCTATGTACAATTCTATTTTCTCCTATTTTAGTTAGACTACCTATTTATTTTACTCGTTAGCTCAGCTTAGCTTATTTTGAACTGATTTATAATAAGTGTAATATCTGTTATATTTGATATATATTTTTCTCATATTATCTTGCAACCTTATCAATGTTTAGGTTGATATACCGTACCTACATGTCATATTATTAACTTGTATAATAGTTGTGACACATACCTAGCGACATAGGACGTAATGCGTTGAAAAAGTTGAGAATTGAGGGTAATAAGGTACTTGAATGGATCGAGAACTACATATCAGAAAGACTACAGTATGTAGAGATTGACCACCATAACAACAACTTCACCACTACCTACAAATCTTTGCTTCGCCCAGTGACCAGAGGTGTACCCCAGGGATCCATACTGGGCCCTCTACTCTTCCTGGTGTACATAAATGATTTTCCAAAGGAACTACAGAGTGAGAAAAAATGCATCTTATTTGCGGATGACACCACAATACTTATCTCATCTGAGAAGACCACACCAATAACAAATATAATTGAACCGGCAATAGAGGAAGTAACCACAATATGCAATAGACTACAACTAACTATGAACAAAAACAAACAGTCCACATCAATTTTCACACCTACAGGAAATGGCGCAGAAACGGAGCATATAGATGACAACATAATGACAAAAAGCTCCACAAAATTCCTTGGCATACTAATAGACAACCACCTGACATGGCAGCACCATATAGACCACCTTAGTAAGAAATTATCCTCAGCAGCCTATGTGATCCGAAGAATACGACACATCTCAGATGAAGGCACTGCCTTTTATTGCATATCACTCACTATTCGCATCGCACCTTCGTTATGGCATTGCGGCTTGGGGTTCAACAGCACAAACAAACCTTGAAAGAATACTGAGAATCCAAAAAAGAGCAATAAGAACGGTACTAGGAGTCGATAGGATTGAGCACTGCAGAGACCTATTCAAGAGCAGCAAAATTCTGACAGTCATATAGCTCTATATTTTGGAATCAATAGTGCAAGCAAGGAACACAAATCCCACTCTAAGATCGGATCTCCACAGCTACAACCTGCGAAACCAACACAACCTAAACCTACCTCAACACCGACTAAGAAAATATAGCAGATCCCCAACATATGCAGGGTCTTTTTTCTACAACCTGCTACCTGAAAACCTGAAATCAATCACAGGAAATAGAGTTTTCGTAAAGCAGCTCAGAGGATATTTGACTGACCGGCCATACTACTACATAAATGAATATGTAGATGAACATACATACACAGGAGATAATCCTTAAAATATGACGACTCCTACAGCCACAGGACTGCTGGGAAGACGGATAAACCCTGAACCCTGAACCCTGATGCCTCAACTATTATTAATACTAGTGTCTATATTAGCGGGTTGCATTACCTCTCAAGGGGTAGATTGGTGTAAATATATATATATATATATAGCCTTATAAAATGCTTTTCAATAGAAACCATAATGCCGTATCTAGTTATAGATGGACAATGTTGGCCAGCACCAATGTGTAGATTGGTTTTTGCCAGCAATGGCCTTCGTAGCCCATCGTTGGCCATCGTCCTGATTTTTTCCGAGCGAAGGCCAGCACTGGCAAATTACCCATCCACACTAGTCTACCAATGCAAGCTGTTTCCTGTTTTGTCGTTTGTTCTGCTTGTTTTTCTGTGCAATCTATAATTGAGTATTGAGTTGATTTTCTGTGAATTGTTATTGCGTTCCTTTATTGTTTTTTTAGCTTAGTTTCGATTGTGTTTATTTTAGTTAATATTTTCAATCTCCAATTCTCCAGTTTCAATTTCAAATGCGGCGCTCCGTGTAGCGAGCGCTTGCCAACGCTGGCTTTGATTGAGCACACCGTGTGGAAGGCAAGACTAACGCGTCCAAGCTTACTAGGCTGGGCTAGCGACTGAACCAATATGTGGACTATGCCTAAGGATAAATTCTCAGAAAAGTGAGACACCAGCAGCCTCATCATGGCCTACCACTAGGCCTATTCAAGAGCCACATAAACTGTGGCTTCATGAACCGGCCATCTATGATCTGCTGCTCATATAAAAATAAAAAAAGATCTGAGGATAGTGTTTGTCTCATTCTTCATGCCTAAGTATGTGACTAAGATAATGGCCCAGTCACTAGTGCAGTAAGTTGGCCCAGCCTGGTAAGCATGCCCGCGTTGGTCTGCCCATTCACACTGCCTGCCCAATCAAGGCCTGCGGCAGCCAACGTTGGCTAACGTTCGCTACACGGAGTGCCGCATTCAAAATGACAAATTGAAAATGGAGTTGGAGATTGAAAATATTATTTAGAATGAACACAATAAGAACTATAAAAAACGTAACGAAATAACAATTCACAGAAAATCAACTCAATTAGACAGTACACAGATCAAACCAGCAGAGCACAATAACAGACGACTAAACAGCACGCATTAGGTTGACTAGTGTGGACTCCTAAAAAATGACAGTGATCCCTGATGCCGTTTCTACATATTGGCCCAATGAAGGCCAACATTGGCCAGCACCAATGTGTGGATGGGTGGTTTGCCAGCGCTGGTCTTCACTGGCCACCACCTTCGTTGGCCTACGCTGGGTTGGCCTCATGTATGTGACAGAAATGTTGTCACTGCTTATCTGGAAATCCATTACTTGGTAACGACCTCAAGTATTTAAGTAAGTGAACTAAATAGTAAGTGACGCGAAATAATTTCAGCGTCTCTGAAATGCCTGAGGGGCCTAAGGGTTTGATCACATTGAATGCGTATATTATGTGCAAGTGCACGTCAGATCTTGCATGATCCGAAAAACAAAATCTGGAAAGACCCATTTGGGGGGTGATGGGTCCAAACTTACAAATTCCATACAAAATCCAATCTATATATTCTATATTCCATTCACGCAAAGAATAGGGCCCAACGGCCTAGTGTTATAAGAATGTCTGATCTCTATACAAAATATATAACTTTATAAGGTAGGCTACTGTTGTAAAATTTGATACAGTAATGATTAGAATTTCAATTCATGTTCTATTTCTTCTCATGGTGGGTAAATTATATAATATGTAAAATTAATCCTAGCGTTGTTTCTTTGAAATTTATATAGGTCGACTTGAATGGAAGAATCCAGGCCTTCCAGGTTGGTTTTACCAACACCAAGTAGTAGAAATACAGTGAGTCATCGGCTTGAACTTAATTGTATGGCAGGGTGAACATGTAAGGGTAAATAAAGGTATTTTTAGTTGCTAATCTGTAAAAGAAAATAATTTTTAATACTTTTTATCATCTTGAACGATTTTGTATTTTGCAGGAGGTATCACAGGTGTTTTTGACATTGAAGACCTAGTAGATGTGCTTAGGAAAGAAAACGCAGTCGATATATTTGTCGCATCACTTCCGAAACAACTCCAGTATGCTGATTATGTAGTTGTAGTGGCTGGAAAATCTCTAAAGCATATGCTAGGAATGGCAGAATTCGTAAGGAAACTCTACAAAATGAAGAGACATTCAACTGACCTGATACCCAGGCTAGAAGGCGAAGACTCTAAAGATTGGCTAGCTGTAGATTTAGGTAAGAATATTATAATTTCATTTCTATAACCTCAGAGCTAATATTACTATTAGAACTAATACAAATTCCATATTAATTAGAGTTGGACAACTTTTGATGGTACAGTTAACAATTTTTGTTTTTCAAAAACAAAATTTTGTTTTTCTTTGTAGATATTTATTACTTTCCAAGTCACTCCTAGGTTCCTGTACTGAAGTAAGTAAGAAGTAAGGCCTACGGTAGGCCTTGATGATCCCTACGGCTGACCTATACACAATAATCACCATCTTTATAATATTGAATAACTGATGAGTCAACATTTCCCAACGTCGTTCCCCATCGCTGTGTGGTTACTACAAAGCAAGAACACTTTTTAATTAATTAACATTTAAACTTAATTTTTATGAAGATTTATTTCTTGGACTCTTATTATCATCATAATTTTAGAAGTCCTATATTTTAGGAAAATGGCTCCCTTTCATTAGACAGATAGAACGGCGTGCTTTGTATAAATTTTTCTAGGTACTCTATTGGAGTATTTTCTCTTCATTTACGGCTCGTATTACATGGTAATTTACTACTAGGGTTGTACAAGTGTCTGGGCGAGTCGCGGGGCATTAGTTTTTTCGCTTCACTATACGGTCACCAGATTCTCACTCGGTCAATAGCCCGGCCACATATCCTGGTGGTTCACATACGGCCACCAAATGTTGCTCTCTGGCGACCCGCCAGTGGCCTGGCATAATACGAGCCTAAGGGACATTACAGTTTATGAAACCAGCCTTATAAGATTAATATGTTTTAAATCATTTTTAAGAATTGCATCGTTTACATCAATCTATTAAAATTAAATTTTTATTTAATCCAATTTAAATAAATTCTAATTAAAATAAAAAATGAATTAATACACAATGCAACTTTTTCTTAACTCTTTCATTGAATATAATTATAATGGTAAATGTTGTCCCTATAGTTATGGAACCACTTTCACTTCAAATATTGGTAATTTATTAATTCATTTTTATACAATTCAACATTAATGGCTAACTAAAATTAGTTTTCTCTTATTTGTTACAGGGAATATAATTCTGCATGTAATGTCCAAGAAAGCGCGCTTAAACTTTGATTTGGAGAGTTTATGGTCCTTGGGGAAGGATTATGATGAACTAACAAACAGTGCAAAAATAGATCCTCTTGAAGAAATATTGAAAAAACATGCAATAAGTTTGGATGATTTTCAGCCATTGGAAAGAAACTGAATCATTTTTTCAATGTAGGATTTGAAAATTGTGATTGCTCGTTAACTTAGTTTCATATTTTGTTGTTCAGCATTTTGTAATTGTGCTATGAAATCATTACAGATTGACTTCAATCGCTTTCATTCGATTAAACGGCTTATACTTGTATTTAAACAGTGAATTATGAAAGTAGTCAGTAGTGATTGGATTTTTATGGGATTCTAATTCATAAACGTTCCGTTGTTGATTGCTAAGTTATTTTTAGGATTTGGTAATGATCAATGTTTTGTAAATCATAGTAATTGCGTTGTCCTATCATGCTAATTATAGAATCTTCGATTTGAGAGGTTTCTTTCCTCATAGATGATGAAATGATTAACACAACATACAATATTATATTCTCATTGTCATATTTTTTGACAAATGCTTGAAAATTGAATTATTCAACATTCTTAGAAGTCATGATTGATTTCAGTTCTTTGATCAAGTGAGTGGAGTCGAATGAGTATCAGATCTAGAAATGTGATGACTATGAAACAACCAAAATAGAATATTGAATTACTGTTACCGACATTGTACTGTTATTTCCGCTCTTCTGAACATTACATAACTAGAATGGAGATCAAACTTGAATGATGTTTGATATTTTTTCAAATTATCAAATGCTCAACATGTTGAAAATGTTTTGTAAATATACGGTATAGATTTTAGTATGTATTTTGAATTTTAAATAAAAATTTTTGACGAATCTTCCTGTTTCATTTGTGCCTTGATTGCTCTGTAATGAACATGTTCTATCTTACAACGAAATTTCTACCTAATGTATCATGTTAATATTATTTTTTCAGAAAGAGAATTGATAATTCTTCATGATAGCTAGTAATGTTGGTGAAGTTTTACAGTTAACGATATGCTTATCCTAGACATTGCATAACGTGAGATCTGAATTCAATTATTGTCTCTATAAAAACAGTTTATTATGATTGGCTATGATGATTTTCATGACCTCTAGTACTCCCGTTGTAAAGACGGCAAAAACCGAATAGGCGTACTTGAAACTATGAAATCGATTCATTTTGTGGTAGACGTTTCAAGTTTTCAGTATTGGGGACTGTGCTTGAATAGATTGTACTGATTAGTCTAGAGTAATTATTCTTATAATCAAATCTGTAAATTTCAGACACGATGATCGCTGATGAAGTTAGTACGGTAGGCCTATAAATTTTTGCGTTATTGTGGTTTATTATATCATAAATGTATTGAAATATTTCTAATTCAATAAAACTAATAAAAGACCAGTTGCACCACAAGAAATAATTGATGATTTTCTTCATATGAAGGTAGACAAACTAGTGATGTGTTTTGACTTTTTTATCGTTATCTTAGAAACAAAATTAGAGCTTTCTTAGAGCTAAGATTTTACAAATTTAAAACTAATGAAAATTTAACAAATCTTAACTGTTGAGTTGAAGTGCAGACAAGTAGCATATCAATAATTTTTCTATAGAGATGATTATCATCACAAATTGATTTCTAATTCCAATTCACAGAAAATGAAAAAGTTTATTACTTACCTATTAGGTCATGGAAAATGATGGAATCAAATTCCGTGGGTGTTTGGAGAAATCAGGAGACAGTGATGATGATCAGAATGACCACACTTCTCCAACCTACATAGTGATTCAGTTTGCTCCAAAGGTGAAAATAGAAACTGCCAAATGGATTGTACAAAAGATAATATCAGCAAAAAATGTCGGAGGCGCTGATCTAACCGTCAAGCAACAGCCTCGACTCAACAATGATGTGAGTAACTTGAATAATTTTGCAGTTTGAGTATAGTATTCACTTTTGAAGTTTCTTGTTAATTGCATATCTCGTTGTTAAATTGAAACACTAATTTTGATAATTTGACTTATTGAGGAATCAGTATATGCTATTCAGGACAATGACTTCACAGACTGTACAAGAATGAAAAAATAGTCTCGATGATGTTCCATTTGTTAATTCAATTCTCAAATTGTAATGCTAGAATATAATTTTAGGGATTAGACTATTTCAAAATTTATCATTTTATTCTCTATATAACATATTAAATGACAGCAGAATCATAGAAAAAGTCTCCACAACGGAGTTTCATTAGTTTAATTTCTCCCAAGGCTTGTAAGGCAATATATTGCCTATTCTGCAATTCTATATTTTAATTTAAAATTGATTTATTTACTGGTAGAACGATTTTCAATTTAAGTTCTTTGTCTGATGCTGCAGCCAACTTGAACATACATTAACACTTATATGCCAGTGAGTTCAATCTTATTATGAAACCTATGATCATTAAATACTAACATTGAGTAATTGTTCACTGTAGCTTCAACTACTGTATAATAATGTAATAGGCCTATGCTAAACTGTAAAAATTGGCTGATGGACAGAGATCAACAATATAGGATAGTTTGATCTAGTTTATTTCAAACTTATAGTTTAATTGTGCCATGCTATTTGTAGCACCTTTATCTAGGTAAAACCCGTTTGCAACCCGTAAACTTCTTATTGAAGTATTTTGTCATAGAATTTGAAAATATAAATACTGATAGAAAAACTGAAACATTCTCCTGGTAACACTTTTTTGAAACTGCTGTGATTTGAAGCGATAACGAATTTATTCACTACGACTAAATAATAAATTAAGCTGGGCAACTAGACTCATCAGTAGGCCTATAAGAAATTTATTTTTCAAATTGAAAAATACACAAAGATTAAACTGACTTCTTTGGTGCTACTGCATTTCAGATCGGCTTAATACTGCATGTTTCTGCAAATCATTTCAAGTTATTAGAACTGGCTGAAGAGTTGGATATCAGGAAGAGGGATCGCAAAGGCTCAATCAGAGATTTCACTATGAGCGCAATGGATGATTTTATCAATTTGCAATCTTCTGACTGCTCATCTGATATCCTTTCAACGGCTGAAAAACAAAGCTTGGTCAGACATGAACTGGAAAATATCAGAGCTCTGGAAAACGAGAATTCAGTTCCGGGATACACCAATATTCATCTTTATGAAGGACAATCAATTTGTAAGTTATCTGTCTTGTCACACAAATTGAAATTGGAATTAAATTTATTGTTCACATTGCTTGTAACGGAACAGTTCTATACAATCACCTACGAGGTGTGTTAAAAAAGTAAGGTGACTTTTTGAATTTCGCTGGCAACGCACATTTGATCTTCGATTTTTTTTTTATTTTGTTGCATTAGTACCCATGTCCTGAGCATATGTTTCAGTTTCAAGTGAATAGCATGTTTAGCTTTTTTTGACAGGTTCAAAGGTCAGATGTATTTTGGTGTGCTCGGCGATTTTTGGTCTTGGTGATTCAGTGTGCTTCCACTTGGATGATTGAGCCCTAGTTTTGATGTCATAGCCTTATACCAAAGTTTCGTCACCTGTTAAGACCCTTTTGAGCAAATCTGGGTCGTTGTTGACATCATCCAATAGGTCTTGAGCGATTGTCATTCAATGGCTCTTTTGGTAGAAATTGAGCAATTTCGGAACAAACTTTGCTGACACACGTTTCATACTCAAAGTTTTATGGCACAAGCCAACCGATATGCCAAACTTCTCTGATTCAACGATTTTTCAAAAATTTTGTTCTCTCAACGTTTTCATCTGTTTTTGATTGCTGGGGTGTCCAGTGGAAGGATCGTCATTAATATTTCTCGGCCATCTTGGAAGAGCTTGTACCACTTATAAATGATTTTTTCACTGAGAGTACTCACCATATGCCACTGTCAACATTTCAAGTGTATTGGAGCACTTGAGTTAATTCCATTTTTTACACAAAATTTAATGCAAATTCTTTGATCCATTTTTTTATAGAAAAATCGCCGAGCACACCAAAATATGTCTGACCTCTGTAACTGTCAAAAACAAACTAAACATGCTATTCACTTGAAACTTGAAACATATGCTCAGGACATGATTGTGTACCAATGTAACAAGTGCCTTGCTCGCGAAATTCAAAAGTCACCTTACTTTTTGAACACACCTCGTATAAAATCATGAAAATTATTAGTAAAAGAAGAGTCGTTTTCTCAAGTCAAATGTGATAAAATTTGAAAAATTATGATTACTTGCACTATTTCATATTATTTATCAGTTATAATAAATAACAAGGGCTACTTTCAGTAATAAAAATGAAATGAAATTGAAGGTAAATGATATTACCTTGATTCTTAAAAACACTTTTTACTTCTCTTCTGTAAAAGGTGATTTTAAGAAGTAAGGGTACTATTTTCATTTATTTTTTATTGTATTAGAACAATTAGATTGTAATTATGTAATCAATTGTATTAGAACATTTAAATTTTTATATTAAAGAATTATTTCTTTATAGTTAATGGATAAAAGTAAAAAGTGTTTTTAAGAAGTGAGGATACTATTTTCATTATATTTTTATCAGTTATGTATATCGACTTATATACATTGATTCTTTGTTAAAATTCTATTGATTGTACTTTTTCAATTTTAGAAAATTGGAATGTGTAGAATGCTAATTTCAAAAGACAAATAATAATCAAGAGATTTAAGAGATGATATCAAGAAAAATGATGGAATGATAATAAAAATATTTTTGGAATTGGAAATTTGTAAAAAAGCTTAAGACTGAAAAATGCTCATGATTGTTCGTTGTTGACACGCTTTCAAATTTAACATTGATTGAGCTTCAAATAAGTAAGTTAAAGTACGGTAAGGTACCGGTAACTCTCTGGTGAAATAGTGTTTCTCTGAGGTATCTTGCTCATTGCATTATTTATAGCAATTATTTAAATGTTTTTCAGTAATGGCTTGTTTGCACTGGCGCCTAATTCTACAGATATTTCCTTTACATGACGAGGAAGAAGTGAAGAAATTGGGAAAATTGTGGTTCATGTCACTATTTAGTAAACAACCTTTTGGTGAGTTTTAAATTAAACATGCTTTCTTGTATGGCTTAATTCTATCATACTATGAATTTCATGATGATACCTAATTTTAACATAGTGGATTAATAAATTTATCAATCTATCTATACATCTATTTCAATATTGTTCTTAACCTCTTTTTATTTACCATTGAAGAAAGTATATTAAAAATTTACTTATCTACTTTAATTTAGGTAGTTAACTGTTCTACAAATTAGATGTAGCGACTACTTCAACTCATTGACACTTACCAGTACTTGAGTGACTGAAAAAGGCAAAAAATACCAGAGTGAATTCCACTTGATGAGACCTTATCATTACTTTGTTCATATTGATTGGGGTGTCAATCTTTCTGTCCTAATTTATACAGTATTATTGTTTGACTTATCATCATAAAATATAGAAAACAAAAATTTTCAGCTAAGATCCTTATTCCAAAATTCTCATAAGATACTTCCTTTATAATATGTTTCAGAATTATCAGCGATATTTGTATAAATATTCAATAGTTTTGAAATAATTTATTATATACTGCATTGTTTGTCAATTTTCTATTGATATCAATTTTTCAATCGCACTTTCAGAATCCATCAGAGGTTACTTTGGAGAATCAGTTGCCTTATACTTCCAGTTCCTAGATTATTACACCACTTTTCTACTAGTGCCTATGATATTCGGCTTTTACCAGATGTTTATGACAACGGAAGCCATTGCGTTCTTCTGTATATTCAATGTTCTTTCAGCATCAGTATTTTTGGAGGTTCGTACTTTTTCTCTAGTTTTTAACTGTACCTACTCTAAATAATCAGATATTTATGAATTATAAAGTTTATGGGTTTGCCACAAAAACAAGGTTTATTGTAATACATTTTTTATTATCTAAAATTTCTCAAAAATCTGTCGAATTAGTTACATTTAAATTCGTCTCAATGATTACTTGTACGAGTAAACATGATTCATCTTTTTCTATTTTTTCACTTTCATAGGCAATAAAACCATGAATAAGGTTTCTTTTCTCAATTTTTGTTGTAACAAAATTTCCTAATTTTTTATGATTCTGCATTTGTTCTCTTCTTCTCAGATCACCTATCCAACTCTTTGTTCACTTTTAAATTATCCAATCAGTATTATAAAAATTGATCTTCAGTTTTCCTCCAACAATATTTTATGAGTATAACTTGAATGTATTTAGGAATATAAATTACAACCTGGTCATTTTCCAATACACTCCTCGCAAAAAGAATTACTACTGATATTCTAATATGAAATCAAACGAATGTAAAGTGGGCAGTAGCAGTCAGAAGATCATGCTATACAAGTATAAATTTTCTACACATTTTTTGGGACACTAGCTTTTAATAATTAACTACTCAATTTTCTATCAAGAAATTAGATTGTGCAACGAGTTTTGAACATTTTTAGAGTACTGTATTTTTTGTTCGGGATATTTCAGTATTTTCCCAACAAAATAGTTTTTTCAATTTCCTTGAAAATATAAAAATTAAGTTCTGAAAAGTTCATAATTTTTTCGAATTTCAAATAATTTGCAACCAGAAGTAAAAATATATAATTTAGACGTATTTCAGTTGACGATTTTTGTTGATGGTTGCTGGTGTCATAAAATCGACGCCTACAGAATGGCTCCCGGTGTTGTTGATTTGCTGTTTTCAGATGTGGAGGAGGAAGTGTAGCGAGTTGGCTTACCTGTGGGGCACAATAGGCATGGCCAGCAGTATGGATGAGCCCAGGCCCAACTTCCGGGGCACCATGGCCATCGATGTCGTCACTGGCAAAAAGCAGCCTCAGTTCCCTCGTTGGAAAACAAATCTTAAGGTTATCAACTATTTTATAATCCTAAGAGTTGTACAATTAATTCATAATGTTTTAATTCTTGAAACAATCTCAATGTTTATACCAATTATTTTAACTATTGAATATTATTCAAAGTATTAAAACTATTAATTTATAGTCCATAGCAGAGTTCCAGTTGAAATTTTTACTATTGATTAATAATTAGTATCAATTCTTAAAACAATATAGAATCTCATAAATTTTGCTATGAATGGAAAAGTGGCATGTTTATACCTGGCATTCTTCAAGACATTTTATAAATACTTTAAAATGCATTCCCTTTAACTATTTCAAACTGTAGAAGTTATTATTCATAAACACGTAGACCTGGAAATCTTTGAAGGAAAGAAATTGGAAAATTAATATGTCCCACTATCATTTATAAATTCCTTACTTCCAGTGAACCAAAACAACTGAAATCAATATGAAACGATTAAATAATGAAACTAACAAGAAATTGAGCGAAGAGAGAACAGAAAAATGTTGTGAAATATGGTAAAAACTTACATTATATATCCTCGATGGATCACAGGCCTCTGTATTTTTTTTTAAAGTAATTGAGTAAAATTAATAAACACAAGCAATTAGGTGTTGATAAATGCACTGCTGGTAGCAATATCATTACTATTAAATTAGAGCATTTCAGAGCCGAATAGTTAATGAACCATTTGAAACTAAATCTCATTTGTATATTGACCAAAAATTTAAATTTCTGTGTTACAGATGTATTGTGTTTCGCTACCTCTGGTTGTCGTCTGCATGCTTGGAGCCTTTCTAATAATGTTGATATCATTTTGGGCTGAAGAAATGTTGAAATCCAATGTTGAAGTTTCGTCAAACTTCCACATGCTACCTAGCATAATCTATGCCGGCCTCATTTACGTTATGAATTTGGCCTACAGACGGTTTGCCAACTTCCTCACAGAATGGGGTATGCTATACTGTCTGTTGAATATGTTTTACAAAAATGAATGTTACTTGCTGTGACAATGAAAAACTGATTTCTTATTGTCACTATCATGTTTTTAATACCATTATATTGATCATTTATGCAGATACACACATCATTTATACATAAAACTATTCAAAACTCATTTATAATCCAATTATCATATATTGAGATACAATAAGGGTACATTAACTGAACATTATGCAAAAATCTAGTGAGCAATATGTTATGTCTATACTATGTCACTTGCACTTGGCTTGCACTTGCACTAGGCTATTATGCACTTGAATTATGTTCAATCAACAAATCTAGTATCTTGATGTGTAATAAATCGTCGCACTCTTTACATTGAGCATGCATTAATGCTCTCCGCCAATTTTCTTCAATATATATTCTGCTGAGTACCTTGAATACAATGCATTGAATTGTTGATCTCAATTTAAATTACCTTGCTGGTACAAGAATTGAATGAATTAATTAATTTATCAACTGAATAATTTCTTTTTTTAGAAAATCATAGGACACAATCGCAGTTTGACAGACATAGAGTGACCAAATTGGTTCTGTTTGAATTTGTCAACAACTTCATGTCTCTTTTCTACATAGCATTCGTCATACAGGACATGGAAATGCTTCGCAGTGTAAGTTACTATTTATAATTATATATTTTGAACTTGTTGGGTGATATAGCCTTGGTGTGCTCTCAATCGTACTCCTGACTAGGGTGTTCTATGAAAAATATGATAAATACCTTGTCTTGTCAATTCTGTGTTCAGAATCACTGAAAACATTATAATTTAAATAGTGATTCGATACTTCTGATGGGTCCATGGTTTTCAAAACTCTTTATTCGTATAAAAATGTGGAATTAAATTATGCTTTTGGTTTGAATGAACACTTGTTTGGTTACTTATATATTTTTGTTCCCCTCTCAAGAAAATTAATTTCATTTCAATAAAAAATATTATTTCAAGATAATTATTCCATTCATATAGGCTATGTTAATTGCTTTTTCGCTATTAACATTGCAATATATAATGTGTTTTATTTTTTGTTTATTTCCTAGCAACTGGCTACTCTACTTATTATCCTCCAACTACTTAATAATTTCCAAGAATCACTTCTTCCACTATTCCTGAGATATTCTGTTGATAAGGTACTGTAACAAAATCTTTCTCTTATACAATGCTTTTTATTAAAAATTAAATTATGATTTCAACAAATTGCACAAATTAAAAAAAATAAATTTGAGCTTGATGTAGTTGAACAAACAGATAACTGAACCAATGAACATACATATATTTTTTTCTTCAATGTTGTTTTCCATCACGAACTGCTCATTATTAAATCACTTTTTGCTTTTAGAAAAAACGACTAGCAGTCAGATATTTTACAATAAATGAATTTTGTAAAATATCTGACTGCTAGTCGCAATATCATTACTATTAAATTAGAGCATTTCAGAGCCGAATAGTTAATGAACCATTTGAAACTAAATCTCATTTGTATATTGACCAAAAATTTAAATTTCTGTGTTACAGATGTATTGTGTTTCGCTACCTCTGGTTGTCGTCTGCATGCTTGGAGCCTTTCTAATAATGTTGATATCATTTTGGGCTGAAGAAATGTTGAAATCCAATGTTGAAGTTTCGTCAAACTTCCACATGCTACCTAGCATAATCTATGCCGGCCTCATTTACGTTATGAATTTGGCCTACAGACGGTTTGCCAACTTCCTCACAGAATGGGGTATGCTATACTGTCTGTTGAATATGTTTTACAAAAATGAATGTTACTTGCTGTGACAATGAAAAACTGATTTCTTATTGTCACTATCATGTTTTTAATACCATTATATTGATCATTTATGCAGATACACACATCATTTATACATAAAACTATTCAAAACTCATTTATAATCCAATTATCATATATTGAGATACAATAAGGGTACATTAACTGAACATTATGCAAAAATCTAGTGAGCAATATGTTATGTCTATACTATGTCACTTGCACTTGGCTTGCACTTGCACTAGGCTATTATGCACTTGAATTATGTTCAATCAACAAATCTAGTATCTTGATGTGCAATAAATCGTCGCACTCTTTACATTGAGCATGCATTAATGCTCTCCGCCAATTTTCTTCAATATATATTCTGCTGAGTACCTTGAATACAATGCATTGAATTGTTGATCTCAATTTAAATTACCTTGCTGGTACAAGAATTGAATGAATTAATTAATTTATCAACTGAATAATTTCTTTTTTTAGAAAATCATAGAACACAATCGCAGTTTGACAGACATAGAGTGACCAAATTGGTTCTGTTTGAATTTGTCAACAACTTCATGTCTCTTTTCTACATAGCATTCGTCATACAGGACATGGAAATGCTTCGCAGTGTAAGTTACTATTTATAATTATATATTTTGAACTTTTTGGGTGATATAGCTTTGGTGTGCTCTCAATCGTACTCCTGACTAGGGTGTTCTATGAAAAATATGATAAATACCTTGTCTTGTCAATTCTGTGTTCAGAATCACTGAAAACATTATAATTTAAATAGTGATTCGATACTTCTGATGGGTCCATGGTTTTCAAAATTCTTTATTCGTATAAAAATGTGGAATTAAATTATGCTTTTGGTTTGAATGAACACGTGTTTGGTTTCTTATATATTTTTGTTCCCCTCTCAAGAAAATTAATTTCATTTCAATAAAAAATATTATTTCATGATAATTATTCCATTCATATAGGCTATGTTAAATTGCTTTTTCGCTATTAACATTGCAATATATAATGTGTTTTATTTTTTGTTTATTTCCTAGCAACTGGCTACTCTACTTATTATCCTCCAACTACTTAATAATTTCCAAGAATCACTTCTTCCACTATTCCTGAGATATTCTGTTGATAAGGTACTGTAACAAAATCTTTCTCTTATACAATGCTTTTTATTAAAAATTAAATTATGATTTCAACAAATTGCACAAATTAAAAAAAATAAATTTGAGCGTGATGTAGTTGAACAAACAGATAACTGAACCAATGAACATACATATATTTTTTTCTTCAATGTTGTTTTCCATCACGAACTGCTCATTATTAAATCACTTTTTGCTTCTAGAAAAAACGACTAGCAGTCAGATATTTTACAATAAATGAATTTTGTAAAATATCTGACTGCTAGTCGTTTTTTCTAAAAGCAAAAAGTGATATACTTTTTTATCTTAATAATTATTATCGTATATTCGTATTCCTACGGAAAACATAATATTATTTATGTAATGTCTACCAGTTAATGATGTGTTTATTTTTTTATAATTTGTAACAGTTGGAAATTGAATACAAAGAGCACAAATCATTAATAGGCTATCTACTGCAGTAATATTTAAGCTGATACGTGCAATGACTAGACGGGCACTTCCAAGTTCCACGTCATAAAGTCAAACCTAAGCTTCAGGGCCCAAGCTTCAAAAGTATCTTCCGTTTTATCTCTTGTTCAAAAATTGATTCTAATTTTAGAAACATTATTCATTCCAATAAAAATAATATTATGTTTGCCTTAATGATTAGTATTTATATTATTTTAATTCCCAGATAGCATTTTCATTATTTTAAATATTTGTGCTATTAGTATTTTAAATAATACTCAATTGCACTAGTTCTGAGTAATAACCAACAATTATTATTTATTGATAGGTTTCGAGCATAACAAGCATTGTGAAAGGCAAAAAGAAATCTAAAGATTTAGATAACCCTAATGAAGATCTTGGTATACCAGAAATGGATTCTAATAGTCACTTCGTTCAGCAAGCTCAACGTGAAGCAGTGATGGACATATATGAGGTAAGAAAGCAAATATTGAAATTCTTTTATTATAAAAAATAGCTAGTAACCTTGTAATATTTCAAATTAAACACGACTGGTTTCTACATTTATGTAATTTTCAAGTGTTCTTTTTCCTTGATAATACTTGAGAATGAGATAAATGTCGGAATTAGTGGTGTTTTATTAAAAATAGGTATTACAAGAACAAGAATAGGTACTAGTTATTTTCTATAATTGAACATTCAAGTAGCCCTATTAAAATTGAATTAAATCAAAGTATCAATTTTCTAAATTAAATCAAGTTAAAATTGATATCCAGTGTATGCAATTTATAATCGATTTGGAGAATATCACAAATCAAGTCTATTTATTACATTAGTATTCGCGATTGCAGTGTTTCCTTACCATTGCATCTACTGTTTTCAATATTAAGTATAAAACATTTGTATGTACATTAATTTTGTCCAAATCTACTCACAAACAAGAATCTGTATTCAAGAGAATCATCTTAAATGAACTTCATCTATATCAAGTGATAACTAATATTACTTATAACACTTTGTATCTGACTCCTACTCGCGGACAAAGTCCAGCAACATACTGTACTTTTTGTGAGTAGTATCATGTTCACTTGTAACTTGTCGTTCTATACTTTTGTGAATATTTCTTGTATGAATTTCGAGTGAATAAATTTGATTTGAGTTGCCAGTTGATGTATTGTCCTTCTTTTTCAGCATAATAGAGATTAACCTCGATTCAAGTGAGGCTACTCAAAGTGGCTACTCGATTCTAGTGAGGCTACTCAAAGTGGCTACTCGATTCAAGTGAGGCTACTCAAAGTGGCTAATCGATTCTAGTGAGGCTACACATTTTAAAAATATAAATTGAATATTTATGTTAAAATATTGCATATCTCAAATTGTGATAAATGAAATGAACAAAAAATAACTGGATGCTACTTAAATTTTCAGGATCCTTACGACGATTACCTAGAACTGTTCGTTCAATTTGGATACGTATTTCTATTCTCAGCTATCTACCCGATGGCTGCGTTTTGGTCAGTGATCAATAATGTACTTGAAATTCGCTCTGATGCTTTCAAATTATGCTGTGTCTACCAACGCCCTATGTCTCGGCGAGTTAAAGATACCGGGGCTTGGCAGGTAAATCAATCATTTTCAGCTGTAGTTCTTTATTAGTAAGTTACAGTAATGTATTGAATATTCTGTGCAATTATCGTTGAATGTTCATCATTTGAGAGAGGAACTACAATGACTTACTAGAATAATCGTTGGTACTGATCAGGCATTGGAAAATGACCCAACAATTTACAGAATATAACAAAGAAATACATAGAAAAAGTATTTGAAACCATGCACTCAAGCAGTCATTGTTGAAGATAGAGTTTATCATTCCATTCCAATCTTTTTAATGATATTTGATTGTTCAGGTTAATAATAAAGAATGAAATTTATACTTGAATGAGAAGAAAAAAAGAAATGAGATAAAATTGCATTTGAAACCCAACTCATGCTCAGTGTCAATTTTTTCGTAATCATCAGTTTCATTGGTTTTATTTTAATTTTTCTTCAAACTACAACTGACTAGTCTTACCATCGTACTTCTAAAATACTGATTCAACAATTAGCTAATTATGCTTCACAATGTTTCTCGTCTTGTATTACTAGTCAGAATTCGTATGGATTTTGTTGGTGGGGAGCCCCTTACGGGAAGGTTCCTCCTGACCAGTGTCTATATATATAATTTGAGCCGTCAATGGTCCTCATGACTGTCCATACTTCAGCCGGGACCGACAGTTTAACGTGCCTATCCAATAACACTGGAATGCCCTGGCTAAAAACTTTTGTTAGTAACCGTGTTTGAACCCGGGACCTCTGGGCTGCTACACAAGCACTATACCCACTACTGGCACGTTTAAAAGTGCTTTTTAATCCAGTCAATTTAAATTTACTACTCAAATATAGGCCTACTGATTTACAATTCGAATACCTAGTCAATTTGAATTTCTTGACTTGTCGAAAGCAAACTTCCAATGAACTGTAGTTGAGAATAATTCACACCTTATTATTAAAAAAAAATATTGTAGAAATTATAATAGTCTGGGTTGTTCTCAGCCACAGTGAATTGTAAGTTGTTTTTAGTGAATCAAGGTGATTTTGAATGGGATGAATACTATTGCTACTGTTCTCAGTTTATCATGTGATAGTGATTCAGTTTTATTGGAAGATTAAAAATGTGTGTGATGGATTGGATACGATGTTGTAGCGGGCGTTCCAAGCTCTGTGTGCCATGTCGGTGTTGACGAATTGTGGGCTGCTGTGCCTGCAGCCGTCACTGCGAGCCCTGGCGCCGGACATGAGTCCAGTGGAGTGGGTGCTGCTGTTCGTGGCACTCGAACATGTGCTGCTCGGCACCCGCCAGGTGCTGCACTACGCCATTCCCGACAAACCAGACTGGGTCCGCATTCAGCTCGCGCGCATCAACTACCAGTCCAAGCAAGCGCTCAAGTATAAGGTACTAAGCATTATTTGTTGACGAATTTAATCCATTTTTTCAATTCGTATGGCTTTTGTTGGTGGGGAGTCCCTTGCGGGAAGGTTCCACCCCGCCTGATTATATAATTTAAGCCGTCAATGGGTCTTCCGACTGTTATACTTCAGCCAGGACCGACAAATTAACGTGCCCATCCGATACCACGGATTCAAAGATTATAGCTTGAAATTACTTGATACTTTGATAATGACCGTGTTGAAATATTGGCGAAAAATGGAAACATTGACAAACGATAACTATAACTTGAAGTGTATAGACTTTTTCTCCGACTCAGTTTCCATCTTGAAACTGCTGATCATAATTTTTTCCAGAATCCAGGATTAAAATTTACCTCGTTGGAGCAGCTTGCATGTTTATTGGCTAATTCCATAACATACAATTTCATAGAATAGACAATACAGTGTATTCTCTAGGAGGATACATTGACAAATGATAACTATGAAGTTTTTAGACTTTTTCATAGTTTATAAAGCTTCAAAGAACATTCCCAATGTTGGAATTATCCGGCCTAAACTCTGTGCCGATGATATTATTCAACATATTATGCTGCAGCACATTATAGGTTGAATAAAATGAACCTATTTGTGTTTATTTTATAAACACAAATATTTATTTATTAATTATTCATAAATACCTATGTATTAAAGTTGTATTTACAACTTAAATACATAATTTTAGTTAATTAATTATGTATTATTCAAGTTTAAATACATAATTTTGATTATGTATTTCGAAACTTACGATTACATATTACTCGTATATGAGTAATTTAAAAAAAGTAAAAAGTATTACTTGGATAGATTCTTTGAATAATTACATGTGATATAATCTTTTAAAGATTATTATTGTAAACGAGCTGGAGTAACCCGTATTTCGCAAGGGTTTGAGAAAAACACAAATAGATTGAATTATAGTTTTATAGTTCCATATGCTGAAAACTTGAAGTATTATCCAAAAATTTACTTGACAAAAGTAGAAAAATAGAATATTTATGAATTATTCGGTTAAAATTATGTGGATAATATTCATTGTAGTTAAAAATTCACAGTAAAAAAAAGAACCTGCAATATGTCATCTATAAGTCCGGCGCGCTAAGATTTGCTTGCCCCACGAATACATTAGTTTTTTGAGCATTTTGAATGGGTTATTATCTTTTTGTAGAATTTAAATCACAAATTGAATAAATTTGTTTTAATTACAATAATTAATTAATACATTAATATTAAAATAGGCCTACACGCATCCTCGGTAGATTCAGAATCTTTATGCAAAATTTAAAGTTAACAAGTTCAGTAGTTCACATTTGATAATTCATCAAACATGTATTTTTCTGTCCCGTATATGTTGATTTAAATTCTTAATCTATAATATGATAAAGGAAAGAATTGGCTTTTACAGTTACAGGATAGGAAATTCACGAATTTCACGTCTGGACAACTAGACTGTTTAACTTGAAATTTTGAATATAGATTCTTAATTTAATAAGGATGGTTATATGCCTATTTTGAATTCTTCAAGATTTCAGTAAATTAAGTTATCAATTAAACCCTCGCGGAGCACCGGTTACTGCTAGTTTTTTTTTCATATAGTATGATGTATGATGAAGATAATCTTATTATTTAGATCATAGATCTATCTTTAGTAGGTAGCGAAGTTTAAAAAGAAAATCACAGGTCTGTGGTTGGTAAACAATGGTATTGTAAAGACTGATGTAAGGTAATTCCAGGAGAGATGCCCCACCTAAGGAAATGACGTCATAAAAGCCACTGGGACATCCAGAGGGAAATAGTATTTGGTGATTAAACATGGTTATCATTTGTCTTCAACATCTGCTAGAAACATTCCAGGTTGGAAATCATACTGTTTTAAAGTAATTTCATTTGTAACACTGATACATTTGGCCATCTCTCCCATGTGCCCGGGTGAGATGCCCTTTCTGTTTGGGAGAGATACATGAATATTGAGGTAATCTGAAAGAATGTAACTTGAAATTCTCAATGTTTTATTGTTTTGTTAGAAATGAAATAAAAAATGTATTATTGAGTAAAAAATGGATCAAGACACATTCAACACTATCTCTGGTTGTATAATAGTTCTCATTACATTCGATGCAGTTGGTTTCTCTATCACTTTAATTTTCACTGTTTGAGTCGTCAACTTAGCTTCGTTTTTTTATGTTTTTTACATTTTCCTACTTCTTTCTTTTTATTTTCTGTATTTTTTTGAGAAGATTTTTTTTTCGTTTCTCTCTTCCTGCTTTCTCCTTCTTCCTTCTTCCTCTCAACATAAGACTTGCCCACATTCATTTTTTTAGCTATTTTTCCAACTTTTCCTCCTGTTTTTGTTTTTCCTCCTCAATATGCTCAGAAGAAGTGAGCACTTTTGCCATCTGCTTTCTTCTTTTCCTGGATTTTTCGCACAACTCATGAACAGGAGAGATCTCGTGTAAGATTTTTGATGGGGCCATTTGGCTCGGGTAGCTGCATTAGGCTTCCTTTTATATTCCGTATGCATTCTTCCTGTAGGATTTTTCCTAAATATATTGGATTGGATCATATATTCAATGTCTAAAACCAGTTGTTATATTCATTGAAATTTTGGGGCAACTCTCCCATACAGTTTGCTGAGGGCATCCCTCCCAGAATTGCATGGGGCATCTATCCTTTTGACAGGGGAGAGATGCCCCAGCATCTTGTCGATCTACAAAGGAAATAAAAAGGCCGCCTACTACACACAGATCAACTATAAACTACTCACACAAGTTCTCACCAACTACATTTCAATATCCTCTTGAAATAGTATATTTCGCACCTAGGGCCGAAAATGGGACTTTTCTGGCTCGAAATCGGTTTTCAAGTCCGAGGCCGTAGGCCGAGGACTAGAAAAGATTGAGAGCCGGAAAAAACATTTTTGCCCATGGTGAGAACGTTATTTTTCGAGGTTTAAAAGTCATAGTAACGTATCTACAAAAACCCAACTTTTCAGGAGAGCAAAAAACAACTATGAGTTCACAGTCCCTCACTATTTCCGAGGTCTGTATTAATTTAAACAACCTAGAATTCACATATCAATGTTGTATGAATCTTGTGCTTCTACCAGTGCATTCATTTCGATGAATTATTGAAAATTAAATTAAATAAAATTAAAAATGAAATACCTTGTTCTAGTTACGCTATTGTGACCGTAATCAATTTCCAAAAAAATGTATCATTTTCTGGAGATAAGCTATTCTGAGAGTGATCAGTTATGAATAGTAACAATTTATTTAATTGTTCCATGTATTATATAGATGTTTATTGACATTCAATAACAAAATATGAGTGATATAATATGATAATATATAAAAGTATAGAAAATCATAGGTGCCTAATAAGTAGGTACGGCATTATTGAAGGACTGGAAAATTAAGTACTGAAATTGAATTATAATGCTCTGAGAATGACTGAGAATTACAAAATATGGAACAATAACATTAAAACTAAATTTGAAAATTCCAGCCTCTTCAAATGACACTTGAATCAAACTCGAATATGTTACTATCTTCAATGACTCTAGCCTATACATATTTATCACCAAAACTAATCATTTCTCAACGTCATTTTCTTCAAAGGACTGGATATGTGAATACTGAAATACAATTAAAATACTCTGAGAATGACTGAAAATCACATAATATTATGAAGCAATAACACTTAAATTACTTTGGAATCTCTCTCAATGACCCTCTTCAAATTATTCACTCTCTCCAATGAATATAATAGGCTATTTATCACCAAAGCTCATCATTTTATGCAGGTGGAAATACAGGTGGTCCATAACAATGCTCTCAATGCAATTACAGACTGTATTGTAATAGGTCTATAGTTTCTTACACCACCTCGATCTCCAGATTTGTATATAGGTACCAAGAAACTGTTTTTGAAATCTCTGGGGAAGAAACCAAGCTCCAGCAAGGCAGAGCCAGTATGGCCAGGTGAATGGCCAGAACAGAAAAACCTAATGACAGGAAGGGATATTTCATCAGGCCCAGTTCCTCTGCCAACATTCAGAGCTTCCAATCTGCGTTGAATATTGATTGGAGTGATGCAGCAGGATGGAACTAACTGGTTTCAACAAAAATCAAATGTCGGGACATTAACCGTGTCCAGCACAAAAATAGATGAAAAATAATCAGCAAAGAGTTCACACTACTTATCAACAGGAGTTGCAGTACTTTTTGTGTCCAGTCTCATAAAAGTAGGTCTGGCTGAGCCTTTTCTCAAACCATCCACATGAGTCCAGAAAGATTAAGAATTTGTCTAAACAAATTCCTCTAATTCAAGTGTAAATAGTTATTGTAACACCTTCTTGTCAAAACACGACATTGATCCCTCAAATTGCAAAAAACTTTATAGAGCTGAATACTACAAATTGCCTTATACTTTCTATGAGCAGTTTTCTTGGCTACAATCAATCTTCTTAATTCAATGGAACCACTTAGAGAAACCAGAGACATGAACCCTTCTCATGAGTGTGTACCTCTTGATGGTCAAGCTCATATAACTTCAGAAATTACTGAAATGTTCCTCAGCTCTAATGTTATCATCAAAATTTGCAACTGGGTAATTCATATTCTGAAACTCCAAAAATATGGAAGCTAAATCGCACTTGTGAAAATCAGATATTTGTTTTACATAGCAGGGTTGTGTCCACCTCCTGTTCCAGGAATATGTGATGAGTGCCTTTGAGGATGCCTGCCAGGTCGATTGTCTGTATTTAGACCTCTCAAAGGCCTTCGACAGAGTTAAACACTCTCTCCTGGTTGCCAAACTGGAGGGTTATCAGGTGCATGTGTCATGCTCAAGTGGTTGAACAGCAATCTGAGGGACAGAACTCTGATTGTCAGATTGTCAGATATGAGGGTCATATGTCATCTCCTTTCCTGGCTCCCTCTGGAGTCCCTTAGGGATCTCATTTGGGCCCCCTCCTCTTCAACTTGTTCATGAATGACATTGAAAGCTTCATATCATCCATGTTTCTAATGTATGCTGATGATGTCAAGTTATTCGACAGGGTATTGCAAGACTTGGGACATGAATCTCTGCAGCATTCTCTCAACAGCTTTGATTTGTGGTGCCTTGATAATGGTATGGCTCTGAATGTAACCAAGTGTGTTGTAATGTCTTTCAAGCGTGGAACAAGTATACTTGATTCTCAATACTCCTTGAGAGGCATTCCTTTGAAAAGAGTATGCAGTTTCAAGGACATTGGAGTGACTATGACTCAGTCTCTTAGCCCACTGGATCACATAAGTGTGATCACTGGAGAGGCTAGATCTCTCCTTGGCTTTATATTTAGGTCCACCAGGGATTTCAGTTCTCCCGAGAGTCTCTTGGCTTTGTTTAGGGCTCTTGTTCTTACAGTGTTGGAATATGGCTCTATTATCTGGGCACCGTACCATCTGTACCAGATTAACCTGCTGCAAAGTGTGCAGAGACGTTTCGTGAGGATGCTGAGCTGCAGGATGGGATTCAAGTACTTTGAAGTTCCTGTGGAGGAGATTAGGGGACATTTCCATCTCCTCCCTTTGGTTCTGAGGTGGGAACACAACGACCTGGTCCTTCTTTTCAAGACTGCAAATGGATATTTGGACTGCCCTGAACTTCTGGCTAGTATCAACATATGTGTTCCAAGAGGAATATGCTCAACGTTCCATTTTCCGCAGATGCTCTCACATAACAGCCTATGCCTATAATAGTGGGCTTTCTAGAATACTTTGCTCAGGTGGTGAGGCTGCTGCAGCTGACGTTGATTTCTTTGGGGAGTCCTTGGGCTATCTCAGGAGAACTATGAAGAGATCCCTGCATGTGTGATTTTGGTGTTCCCTTCCTTGTTTATGCCCCTTGTGGTTAACTTCCATGGGCCTTTTCACTTACATATAATATTGTATGTTAACTATGATTCATTCTGTATTCTAATTTTTGTCTTTCAAACTATCCACATAGATGTTTTTTTTGTTGTATATTATTATTTATCCATATATTCCTTGCTTGTATCTCTTTTTCTATGTTATTTTTATGTGAAATTGGTGTTGTACCGTTGGAAGTTGAATGAATAAATGAATAAATAAACTTTCTTCCAACTCACAATCATCAGCTTCCTTCAAGCATTTCTTTACAAACTCACACGAAAAAAACTCCTTTGTTTTTTGTGATAATTGATCAGAATAAAACACAAACAGGGAAAAATACAGAAGCTAGTCTGATTATCTTGTTAAATCAAGACTTATGGGCTATGAATAGTTATGTTAGCATTGATTTTGTGAGCTTTTTCGCGCTCAAAGTTACTGTCACACTAGCGTAAGTTGACACATAAGCTATTATGTAGGTCACTAACTGAAGCGTAACTAAAGATAAGTTTTTGTGTCATTCAGTTTTGTTCAAGTCAAAGAAGCGTAACAGAACATATGCTTTTGTGTCATCGTTTTTCGTATCGATTGTAGATACGATATCCACTTATCTTTCCAATGGCTAATGCAATGAGATAAGCGTGTGTGTCACTAAATAGACCACGAAAAGTTATTTAGATAGGTCAGATAAGCTAAAAAACAAAATTTTGTAGATACGCTACTATGTCTCTAAACCCTCGAATTATATGTAAGAGGTTGAGTTTATACTTTTTATTCTTCCAAATGACAATAAGATGATATTATTATAAATCTTTTGATTATTGAATGATAAACACAAAGAATGAAAAGTTTTTGATCAGCTGTTTTAGCACACTTGAAATTTGGCCAATCTGAATGTCAATGGAAAGTTTTTGATCAGCTGTTTTAGCACACTTGAAATTTGGCCAATCTGAATGTCAATGGAAGTTTAGGTTAGAAGTTCTATCCTACTCTGAAAATAGAATTATTTGAATAGTTTATAATATATATCTTATCTGTATTTTATTCATCCAAATAAAATGATAGTATATTATTACAGAATACTTTATTGAATTCTAAAAGCATAAAATGATTCCGTTTATCCACCATGTTCCATGATAAACGCTGTACTAGGAGGTTTGAGGTTAGATTCTATTATACTCTGAAAATTGAATTTGAATAGTTTATAATATCTCATTATTTGTATTTCATTCATCCAAATAAAATGATAGTATCTTATTGCAAAAACTTTATTCAATTCTAGAAGCATAAACTGATTCCGTTTCATAAACTATTTTGTAAACACGTTCACATCAAATCAGAATCAGCTGACTTCAAGGTTATTTTACAGCCCTAGGGCCGTAAAAATTTTACCGGCCGGGTCAGAAAACAATCACTTTCGGCCTCCATATGACGCACGTAAACCAGCTCATTACATCCAAGTGGGGCGAAAACGTTATTACCAGCCTCAAATATAACACCTTATCTTACAACGAAGGAAGAAAACACAATACTTCATAGATTTTGATCTTTACTGCCAAAAATAACAAAACAAAACGGTCGTAACTTCTCTCTGTTGTTGACTGGAGTTCAACTGACAGATCGAATGTACTAGAAGAGCCCTCTATCATCATGCTTGAGAAACTATAGCAGGTAGGGCATCTCTCCTGGTAGGGCATCTCTCCTGGAATTACCTTAGTCTACCTAAACCTCAAAATCTTTATTGTTTTGCAATACTTACCTATTTCCTATCTTTTAGAAAGTTTACTATTCATGAAATTTTGGAGTTTTGGGCCAGGCCTGTTGCTCTCGACCAGTCATATCTTTATTATGATTTGTAATTGTATTGATGAATAAATGAATGTGAATATTAATACGATACTTTAAATTATTAATAGTATACATGTATTCTGTAATGTAATGAGATATTTCCATCAATATTTCTACAACAAACTGAACTCTATATTTTACGTTTTTAGGTTTTATTTTCAACTTTTCTCAAATTTTATTCATTTTCACAAAGTTTCAAATGGGTATGTAATCATACTTCTCAAGTTTCAAATTGATGTATAACATTAATTATGAACTAAAACCATTCTGCAATGTAATTCTCATTTATGATCATCTCAACATGTTTTAATTTTTTCTTTCATTTTACAGAAAAGGACATGAAGCTCGTTCGTGATTCATCTCATTCAGTCACTTCTAATAATTTGACGTACTCTCGTCCTATCACGCCAAATAATTCATTTTCCAAATTATTTCAAAAAATCATTTCTTAACCCAGTAGAAACATTTTTATTATTTAATCATCATCTGAACTCAATCTGCAAATTATTTTGAATAATTAGGATGTGTTACAAACTATTTTACTATCTAGTCACTTCCTTGTCAGTAGTAGTAATTAGCATTTTTTATATTTTTCTTTTCTGAAAGTATGTATTTTTGTGTCTTTTAAAGTAACTAAATATTATTCCTCAATTATCTGATTTCAAACTAACTGTAAGAGAAACGTTAGGGTGAATCTCACTCATTTTGTATTTCTTTTTTATTCTCAAATCAACCCCATTGCTGCACATATTTTTTTTGTAATTCAAATCCAGATTGCATGACTCTCAGTATTAGTTTTCTGGTGTTTTTTGACTATTAGTTTTCATGACCTCAGTTTTTATATGAGTTATTTATAAACTTTTTATATTCGAATATAAACAATTAAACATCGAATGAAGTCTTTCCATTCCCAATAGGAACCACTTCTTAAACCAATAACTACTTGAACACGAATGCTAGAGATGCAGGAATGAGTATGCAAAGTCAATTTAAATCAGAATTATAAAAAATGGGAATTATTTTATGAAACGCTTCTTATACCTTTCTCTTTTGATTGTACTTAACTCTTTACAAATCAGTAGTGAAGTGAGAAATTTTGGAAATTTTTTAAATTATTTTTAAATGCATTGTCTACTTCTACTTTATGTATTTTTGTTACAATATTATTTATCTCGTATAAATATATTAACTATATACTTGTTGGTGGACCATTGCAATTTCTGTTTCTATAGCTATTGTAACAATACCGTACTGTAGTATAGGGTTGATTTTTTATACTGATTTTACAATCAATCGCCTTCCAAATATAGTTGAATAACAAAGATAAATCAATATTCACTCAAATAAGGATGTATTTTAGATTTCAACTATTTTCAAAATAACTCATTATTTGGAGTTACCAATCCAATGAAGTTGATAAGGAGTCTTGAATGTTTTAATGAAATTGCCACGATATAATTGAAAAAGTGATTTGGAATACAAATCATAAAATGGAAACATAACGATATTAGTCGCTATATTAACTTTGAACAATTGGCTTGATTCATAATTTGTTTTTCATTATGTATTAGCTTCGTGTTGTTTGCAGCTTATTATAAATAATGTATTCTATTAGACTCAAATTGAAGTAAATGGTGGAACTTGTTTCAATTATCATTTTCACAGGCCTATTATAACATACAATAAACATGTTTTTTAAATGTTTAGCTTATTTTATATTTGACACGAATGTCTCATATAGTTGTGCTCACGCATCATTCATGTATTGCAATGCTGGATTTTCAATGGATCTTGAAAGCTATTTTTGTAATGAGAACTGATCAACTGAATGAAAACTAATGAATATAAATATATTATGATAATGAATACATATATTATGCCAATTGAATATGATTTATTGTTTTAAAATTTAGGAATATCCATGAAAGAACTTGAATCAGCGTTTCAGCGTTGAATCTGTGATTTCAACTTATATCTTTATCAGAGAGAAGGCGAGAGTACTTTGAAACTCAATAGAAATTGCAGTTATAAATATAAGACTGAGTTCACGAGTTTTCACATCTATGAACAGTAGCTCTGACAGATTTTCATGTTTTTGTTTCTTTGAAATATACCCTTTTAATAATATAGGTGCATATACAGGGTGATTCTTAATTATGGTAAAATAATTTAATACGTGATAGTAGAGGTGAAAATAAGAAAAAAGTTCTTATAAACATATATCCATAAACGCTTCATTAGCGAGCTATACAGAGTGAAAGATTTCGCCCGGAATTCAGTTCCTCTGGTGAAATACACCGATGCTGAATTGTTTGGGGACTAGTTTTTGAAAAACTTATGGTGGATTCATATGGAAAAATATCTGCGAAAAGAAGTCGGTGTTTTTCCACTTAGATTTTTTGCATATTTCAACTGTTTTCTCAAAAACTACTCACACTACAGCTTCCAGACTAGTTTTATCCAATTTTGCCGATATTTTTCCATATGAATCCACCATAAGTTTTTCAAAAACTAGTCCCCAAACAATTCAGCATCGGTGTATTTCACCAGAGGAACTGAATTCCGGGCGAAATCTTTCACTCTGTATAGCTCGCTAATGAAGCGTTTATGGATATATGTTTATAAGAAATTTTTTTATTATTTTCACCTCTACTATCACGTATTAAATTATTTCACCATAATTAAGAATCACTCTGTATAAGTATTACTTTTCTTAGAAATTGTCAAGTGTACTTAGTGTCCCCAAAAATTGGAAGATAAGTTAGCTATTGAAACATTATTATTAATCATAATATTGAACATATTAGTGCCTGGTTGCACAATTATTAATAAAATATGAAATTTAACCTAACCATAATAATTAAGTGATGATTAGAGATTCTTCGGCTTCTGTGATTGGTTCTCATGGCGTTTACTTTACTATGCGGCACTACAGTCCGTCGTGGACCTTGGCTCCATCACCAAGCCTCTCCACCAATCCCTATCAGCCACTCCTGTTCTCCATTCTCTCCTTCCTATGACACGCAGATTTTCTTGCACGTCATCAAGCTATCTTTTCTTTGGTCTGCCTCGTTTTCTTCGTGCAAATATCCGCTCCTTGTACACAATTCTTGGCAACCTTGTGCTCTCCATCCTTTCGACATGCCCCAGCCACCTGAGTCTCTGTGACTTGATAAATCGTACAATGTCCCCTTCTCTCAAGCATTCACTTATCTCGCTGTTTTTCCTTCTTCGCCATTCCTCACAATCTCTTACAGGTCCCATAATGGTTCGGACAATTTTTCTCTCTGCGACTCAGACCTGTTCTTCATCTTTTTGGTAATTGTCTCGTGGCATTTATCTGTTATTTAATCACAGTTAGCATTAAATAAACTTTTGTGTTACCAGGACTTGGAGTTTTATGTAATAACTTGCCTTAAATACATCTTGGTACATCCCTTGAACGGGAGACCATATATATTAGCCTGCACTATAGTCCATACAAAACAACTTTCGACTTGGAGGATAAGCGGGGCAGAGAAAAGTAGGGATACAGCGGCGGCGATGTTGCCGCGCTAAAGCGGACATCGTTCTGTATTCTTTAGTGAGTGTTCTACTGCTCATTATAAGCATACGTAGTTTCCTCTCTGAAAGCACTGAGTCTGATTGGCAACTGCGTTTCTTCCAATGGCTATTGATCACTGTAATTGGCTGATCTCCCTCCATTTCTCTGCACCGCATACTCCTCCAAGTTGGAAGTTGTTTAGTATACAATATCTGTTGTAAATCTGGTGATAATCTTGTAATATCTGGTGTAATAACCGAAACACAAAAAGTATACAATATCACTTCCAAGAGGCTCGAAACACAATGAGTTCAATCATCTCTCAGAAACCACTCGTTTTAAATCAATCAATCAAACCAATCACAAATAACTTGAAGCAAGCAATGATGTTGCTCTTTGCAGTTTTTATGCTGTTCTTTTAACTTGAATACTTCTGGAGTCTGTATAGGAGGCCCTGAACGACAAATCTGCTTGATCAAACTTCATACATAGAGTAGGCCTACTCTCGATGTCTCGTTTCAATGTTATCTTTGCTGATCTATTGAAATAATACCACTGATTAAATGTAGTTCTTATTGATGAATAAATATAAACACAATATATATATTGTGTTCATTAACTAGTTTATTATAATGATTTGCACTAAAAAATATTTCTATGATTGGGAACCAGGAATAAAATATGAATGAAAATTTCCACATTGACCACCAAAATGGGTAAAATGTATTTCAGTAACAAATTTAAAATCTGTACAGTAAAATTCCAAAATTAGGAACAAGTAATAAACAATTGATTTTTTCATACAATTTCCTTAACAAAAGATCTTAATTACAGAGTTTAAATGCTAATGTTTTCATAGAAGACAATTCTTTGGCACCAATTTTGTGAATGTCGTTTTTCTTTGATGAATCATGAATCAATGAATGTTTATTCATTATTCACTGCGTCTGCGCTTGTGAGCTGGCGATTCCCTCTCTTGTCTGTTGAAATCTCTTGCCAAATCAATTTCCTGGAAACCCCAAATTTGATATGGATGAAAACCGCTTTTGAAATACAAATTACTCAACTTATAATATCAACGCAGTTTCCACAAAACGGTCTAAGATGAGTGGAGCAGCTGAATCGATAACATGACTTAGTGAATGATTGCCTAATGATCCCTAATTGTGAATGATGACAAGGCCTAAAGATATTCTTTAGTTTTCAAAAATTCTGTAGCCACTCCATAATTAGATAATTATGATGAAATAGCATTGGTATCGAGATTGATAGCCATGGATTGCTGGTTGCTGGTACAAAGGCAAGGACATCTGGCACATAACAAACCATTTCCAAAGTCTAGACTTACTCTTGATGTGACAAAATCTGATGTTGAAGGAAGCATTATCCTCTCACAATATTATCACCAAATCAAAATGTCAGGTGTGCTCATAAAGAGGATCCAAGATAATTCTTAATACGAAATCGTATATAATGTGCTAAATGAACACACCATTGCTGGTTTGCATATGGTTGAGGTGCGTTTACATTAGGCAAGTCTTGTTCGATAACTAAGCTGATATTCAAGAAAATTTCAAATAGCGTTTACACACGTTTTAGTAATAATAAACGATTTTTGTTATCAACATAGTTATAGTTGTATAGTTACTGTATTCTACAGTTACACTAAAGATGGCAATGACTGAACATTGTTTCAGTTGATTTTCTTTTTTGACCAAACTTCATCAAAGAAATATATAGAACATAATAATAGAAAGAGAAATAAAATATCAATCTCTTAAAAATAAATATTTTCTTAATTTAAATTCAGCAGTAGAAGAGGATATGTTTAAGTTGGATCTTGGACTTGTTGTATATATTATTTTCTCATTAGTAGGTTAGTTTGTAACCTTTAAGTTGAATGCAGAAGTGAAACATGTTCAACATTCACTTGAATAAAAAAACACTTGAAGATTCAAGTTTTGAATCAACAAAGCTTAATTCAACTTGAAGAGGGGTTTACATTGTGGTCAAGTGGATTCAAGTTTTAGTCGTTTCTTTATTCAAGAATTCTTACATCTAGAAAACTTGATCCATGTTAATGCCGCTATAGGTGTTGTAAAGTTATTTGAGAAATATATATTTTCTTGAAATTCCTATTCGGAATGAAGTACCGTGCGGTAGAAAAATTAGGATTATGATACTTCACCAAACTTCCATCGAACTCATTTCGTATAGGCCTAGATAATATTTATGGTCTGATAATTAAATAGGAGTAGACCATTAAAATTTATGGTTGGTTAATTTACGATTAATCAATGGATATTTTACTTACATTTCGTGGTACAAGCCATTCGAGAGCTCGTAGCATGAGGTACAAGAAACATATCAGCACAGTGAACAGGAACATGCCGGTTGACATTTTGCCATCAGGTGACAGGTAACTGAAAATAATATTCAATATTACTTTTCAAAATATACAAAAATTGAAAATTTCTATGATTTTCCATTCAAAAAATCACTTTTTTGATTTCAAATATTATCTGAATAATTTCAGTCTGCTATCGTGGGTTCAAATCTTACCTGGGTCATGGATGTTTCATCATCACATTTCCTCACCCAAGCGCAAGCAGAATTATGTGGGCATTATCGGCAAAATACTTTCTAATACTTTTCTGAAGAAAGCATGCTATCAAGCTTTTCGGGAGTAAATTGCTTACTGAATAGTAGCTCAGTTATGTAATATTGTCGAGTGACTTCAGCCCATCGATTTTAATCTCGATATATCCAAAAAGGAAATGCGAAATAAATTTAATTTAAACTCAACTCATAAGCACCTCTGTAGTTGAGCAGTTAAATCTTTGACTGGTTCTCCGACGACCAAATTGTAAACTTTCTCAGTGCGTTCAGTGATATTCATCCAGTTGTAGAGTGCTTTGACCTTGAGATGACATTCGATAGGAGAGACTACCATTCCACTCTCCAAGTCCGCTATTGCTTTCTCCAGGCCAGCTAACAAAGCTGAAAAAGTAAACAGAGATGTATTTTCTTACTTTTTAATAAATATTTTGTTAAACTGACTGAAACTCAAACCTATCTCTCCCAAAAATCCACAAAGATTCTTGTATATTGTATTGTATAGTTTCTGGAGTGAAATAATATTATTCGAGACGTGATAATATTGTAACTTGAGATTTATCAACAATATCAAATCTTCGTGCATTGCAACGGGAAAATGATGAAAGACTACCATCTAATAGTTATTTGTTAATAGAACTAAGGTTAGTCACTCGCTCATCATATTTTGATGATGATATTGATACAGATACATACTTTTTATACTATACTGATACATTATTTTTCAAAATTAGCTGAACATTTCAAGAGTTTAATGTATTATTATAGATTTATTTAATAAGAACGGATATTACGGTATCCAATTGATTACATAATTACCCAACTCAATTATCAATAATTTTCTATATATGTTAGCCTAACAATGATTGAATCAGATTTAATTGGTAGGGTTGATTCTAACCAGGGATGAACTTACATGGAACATTGGGTTCAGTCAAGTAAATTAGTTCAGGTGGAAGAACTTCAGGAATCCCGCCAACTCTTGTACTGACTACCTGTAGCCTGCAAGAATTAAGAATTTATGAATAAATTTATTACGATTCTACGTATTTATGAATGAGGTGCAATAAATTTAATACATTTTTAGTTAATAAATCTCAAGATAATATAAGATAGAACGTTAGCCTACTATTCTTCAAAGTAATTAAAAAATACGAATTTTCTAAAATAATTGATAGAATTGGATTAGGTTAATATACTTGGAAGAGAAAACGTTAGACTGTAGATGAAAATTGTTTCTAGATAAAAAACTCAGCTCTTATCACAGCTTGATACAACATACCAGCACGAAATAGATGTTGCCTATAACATCAGTGTTATTTTTCCACTCCAAATCATATTTTATTCAACTATTATAGTCCATTCAAGGAAAGGTTATAGAGGGAAAAGTTGAGAAGACAATTTTTGACCCAGCAGTTCTGTTGAGGGCAGTGAGGAGGTGAACATACCAAAAGTCCCCACCACTAGCCCCTGTGCTAAGGGGGTGGGGGTGGTTTAAAGGTACCATTTTTTGGTTTCTCGCATGAAACTCAAAAACTATGTATCCTAAGGACTTGACTGTTATATAACAAATTGAAGCTTACATAATTTCCTACAATATTAATCTCTCAACTTTTGTATATCTCCTCTAGTTTTCGAGATATCGGCTCTTGAAGGTGTGACATTTTTGAAAAAAAAACACTTTTCCACCAATTTTTTTCATTTTTGCTCTTATAACTTCTTGAAAATCGAAAAAATCCATATTGATTATCAGATCCATGCTGATTATGAACTCATAGAGCATTGAATTCTCTCCAATTTGATGTATAATTTCACACTTTTACGAATTTCCCTACACCTTTTGGAGCAGCTGTAGTGTTGAGTGTGAAATCTCCATTTTTGCAACAATAGACCAATTGACAAAGGAATTTGGAGGGAATGTTTTGAACAAAATTTTTTGACTTTGCCGCTTTGTTGAGACTAGTTAGGAGAAGAACATATCAAAAGTCCCCATTCCTAACTCATGTGATAAGGGGATGAGGGTGGTTTAAAAGTTGCATTTTCCAGCGTATTGCTTCCACGCTCATATCTTTAGACCAAGGAATTCGGAGGGAATATTTTAAACAAATTTTTTGACTTTGCAGCTTTGTTGAGACTAGTTGGGTGAAGAACATATCAAAAGTCCCTATTCCTAGCTCATGTGCTAAGGGGATGTGTGATTGATTGATTATATGCCTTTATTAGGGCGGAGTTAGGACTCCTGGTCCTCTCTGCCACACAACCCTTTACAAAAGAAGACAAATTTACATAAGAAAACAGAAAAAATAGATTACATATTATGTAATAAGATTACATAAGATTAATATAAGTAAATAAAACTCTTAATCAAAATACAATAACATAATATAATAAAAGAGAATTTTAAACTTAATTTATTAATACAATTGGAAACAATATTTCAAATTTCACTAGATAAATCCTATAGGAAAACCTATCAGAAATGAAGATCCAATCAAGTTGCCATTCACTCACACATGCACACAAAACAAAGATTTTACAAAGTATAATAATTATCATAAAATAATATAAGATGAATATTTTTTATCTGTAGTTGCATAATAGGTAAAAATGAGTTGAATTCATGTAGATTGATACAATGTAAATAGACAATAAAAATAAAGCTGAACCCGACCCAAGCCTAATCTGTGCCACCAGATCCCAGCCAATTCAATACTGCCACGCCAAACAGAGCTCGATCGCCAATACTCACATTTGGAGGCAACGGATTCCAGATCCGGCAAGCTGATCCGGCAAGGGATGAGGGTGGATGAGGAAAAGTTGTATTATTCAGCGTTTTGCTTCCACGCTCATATCTTGAGAACAATGCGTTCAACCGACATAACTAACTATTCAAAATAGAAGCTTGATACATTCTCTACACTTTTTGTTCAGTGGAATTTTGTGATATTCACAACAATTCCCGAGATATTTGCTCTTGAAGGTGTGTAATTGTTAAAATAACAGGTTTTTATCCAATGTTTTGCTCTTTCAGGGCTTTTAACTCTCCAACAATGCATCATAAAAAAGTGATGATTATCGTAAGTTTGTAGAGCATTGAATTTTCTTTGAAATTTTATATTATTTCAACTATTCCAAGTTTTCCTTTCATTGTTATAGCAGATTCAATGTAGGGGATGAAATTTTCATTGCTGCAACAAGTGTCAACTCAGCGGTTCCACACCTTCAACAGAGGGGATAAAGATTCGCACTTTTGCTATGTGCAGCTACTAACTGGTCCAAATCAAGCTGCGATGTCAGAAATTATGTCACAGACACCCCCTTCAAATGCCATTGTTGAACGATCAATTGTTGCAGCAATGAATATTTCATCCCCTACTTTGTAGCTGCCATAACAATGAAAGGAAAACGTGGAATAGTTGAAATAATACATCATTTCAAGGAGAATTCAATGCTCTACAAACTTACGATAATCATCACTTTTTTATGTGCATTGTTGGAGAGTTATAAGCCCTGAAAGAGCAAATCATTGGATAAAAACCTGTTATTTCAACAACTACACACCTTCAAGAGCAAATATCTCGGGAACTGTTGTGAATATCACAAAATTCCACTGAACAAAAAGTGTAGAGAATTTATCAAGCTTCTATTTTGAATAGTTAGTTATGTCGGTTGAACGCATTGTTCTAAAGATATGAGCGTGGAAGCAAAACGCTGGAAAATGCAACTTTTAAACCACCCTCATCCCCTTAGCACATGAGTTGGGAATGTGGACTTTTGATATGTTCTTCTCCTAACTAGTCCCAACAAAGCGGCAAAGTCAGAAAATTTGTTTAAAACATTCCCTCCAAATTCCTTTGTCAATTGGTCTATTGTTGCAGAAATGGAGATTTCACACTCAACACTACAGCTGCTGCAAAAGGAGTAGGGAAATTCGTAAAAGTTTTGAAATTATACATCAAATTGAAGAGAATTTAATGCTCTATAAGCTGATAATCAATATGGATTTTCCCATCAATTTTCAAGAAGTTATAAGAGCAAAAATAGAAAAACATTGGTGACAAAACTGTTTTTCTTCAAAAATGTCACACCTTCAAGAGCGGATATCTCGAGAACTAGAGCAGATATAAAAAAGTTTTGAAATGAATATTGTAGGAAATTTTGTAAGCTTTAATTTGTTATATAACAGTCAAGTCCTTAGGATACATATTTTTTGAGTTTTATGCGAGAAACCAAAAAATGGTACCTGTAAACCACCCCCACCCCTTTTAATAGGGGGTAGGGGTGGGGACTTTTGATATGTTTACCTCCTTACTACCCTCAACAAAACATTGTTGTCAAAAATTGTCTTCCGAACATTTCTCTCTATACCTTTTTTTGAGCATTTATTGCCTGGACTGTTACTGAGAATAAGATGGATGAAAAACAGAAGATTGATTATTATATTACATAATAAATATATTACTTATAAAATGTATGTATATAAATGTAAATGTGTTATAATGAGTTACCCGCAAGATGCAGCTTCAACAATAGCCATGCAATAAGCCTCAGTCAAAGATGTATTGAGGAATATGTGGCCCCTTGTTAGAACGTTGCGGACTTGAGAGTGAGCAAGACTGCCTAGAATCTCAACTCTAGAGGTCAGTCCATGACGTTCACACGTCTCCTCCAATAATGCACGTTTGCTACCATCCCCGCCAATCACAAACTCAATCTACAAAATATTAAAATAGTGAACATGAGATAGGAATTGATAATTGATAAACGCTCATCTGATAAAAAGCAGCCTGAAACGCAAAGATTATATGAATAATAGATTGATTTAAAAGATAGATAAATAGATAGCTGATAAATCATCAAAGCTATCATAGATGCAAATTAAAAAGGTACAAAGATAGCTTATACAGGGTTGGACGAAGAGTTATGTACAATCATAAAGAACTGACAGCTTCTCATTATTTAATCAAACTCTAATTCTATTACTTGAATATGTAGCTTAGATGTTGTAGTACTAAAAAAGGAGAGCAGAAAAAACATTGATTATGAACAAAAAATTACATCTATTGAATGGCGACTATTTCTATCAACACACTACTGTAAACAGTGTCAGATGTCTTAACTCCTCTAAAGCATTTATGAGGAACCACTCAAATTTCTTGTTATATTATTTTATTCAAGGCTTCCTTCAAGAGTACGTAGATTGCTAATGTATATGGTTAAATGTGAAATGCTTCAGAGAAATGTGGAGAATGTCTCACATAGTTTACAGGAGTGTGTACATGAAAATACTCATTATTCAACATTAGACAACTTCTGAAACACACATTGAACAACACTGTGAGTTAAGAGTTCTAAGATGAATGGTGATATGAAAGATTACATTTCAATATCATTATAATTTTCCTCCCATTGCCAGAGCACAAGTTAGGGAAATCCATCTCTTCCCAATGCACAATCATAATCACCCTAAATAGAAAACCTCTAGTAATAGATTCACCCTATATAGTAGATGGATGTTAATCACCCTAAGTAAAAGACCTCTAGTAATAGATTCACATTGGCCAATAGATAGGTTTATCTACAAATGGAAATTTATCAGTAGCTTAATATCAGATGTCAGTTACAGGAAAGTATGTAAAAAACTTTTTTGTTACGTTTAGAAGTTACGTTTAGAAGTGGAATTAATTGAATTACCTATAAAAACTGTTTTTTATTGATAAATATTTAGAATGGCACAAATATCTATGTAAATGGTACAAAAGCTAAGTAAAGCACGGGCATTTACATAATATAATAATTTCAAAAGCTACTACTGAATTTAGTGTCAAGCGCTTTTAATATTTTTCCATACAAAAAAGTGTATTATTATTTTATAATAGCTTAGCATTAGCTGCAAATAGATCAATCCAATTAACTGTTTTCTACTTATGTATGAATTATGTATTTTAATCTGTATTTTATCTGATTACAATGGGCTGGGCACATACTCAGAAGAGGAAAAGAGTCCAAGCTGAAAAAAGTTTCAACACCCAACACTCTAGGAAGAAGACCCCGTGGGACACCCAGACAGAGATGGTGGCAACAGGTTAAGACTGACATGGAGAGACTTGAAGCGACAGAAAGAGATTCTGAGGAGCGAACTACATGGAGACAGTTTGTTGGTGCGGCCAAATGTCAACTTAGATATAGATTGCCCTGGGAGTAAGTAAGTAAGTAATCTGAATTATCACAACTTACACATATTTCAAAAGAGGAATAAGTTAAATGTGACTTACTGTTTTATATTTTTGGCAGATGTCTACGATTATTTGGGCCAGCAGGTCAATACCCTTCCGGTAAACGAGTCGACTGATGACAACAATAGTAACTGTAAAAAATTACAATATTATTTTTCAGTAAATAAGATTGGTTTATTCATATTGGAAATAAATTAAAGGAAAATAAACAATACTTTGTCTTATTTTTATAAATGTTCACGGTCGAAGCCGATTTCAGCTGAATCAGTTTGGACTTGGATGAATTATTTTTTCTTCGTTGCACTGGGATTAACTAGTTCTTTGATGTCCATGTCAGAAGTTGGATGAACTTCATGAAGTGACAGAGTACAATTGAAATTCAATAAACATAAAAGTCTATTAATTCATGAGGCATGTTTTTGCCATTTTATTGATTATTATTGGGCTGGGAAGCCTACAAGTAATTGAGATAGGCTACGAGAATTCGAATGGAATCTCATTACAAATAATAATAATGTTATCAACAGAACAAAATAAATGTCACCATATGAATTCTAAGATCAATTAATAAGAGAATTCTTGAAAATTATGGAGGGATGTATAATCTATATAAGCGAAATGGCACTGATTCATTCACTCACTTACACACTCATTCATTCATAATCAACAGAGCTAAAAATCTACTGGAACAAATACGTTCAAATTTGGCAGGTTTGTCCAGTTTGCCTTCTAGCTCTAGAGGCGCACTAAGAACAGATTTGAAAATATTTTCAAAGATACGCAAAAAATCTGTTTTCCAGCGATTTCTGCGTTTTCAAAAACTAATTGGCAAAAAATATTTAAACTTGGTACAGAAGTTCAGCAAGGGTCTAGAAATTTTGTCTTAAGAGGACTTCAGAACTAGGCCAAAGTTACGCCCAAGATAGGCGGTTTAGTGCGTTTTCCTAGCGTTCCATGGCCTTATTTTTGCGTTTCTCACATTTTTCAAGAACTAATTAAGAGAAAATGTTCAAATTTGGTACACAGGCTCAGCTGAGATATAAAAATATTGTCTTGGAAGAGTTCTGGAATAGCGTGTGAATTCCGCCAAAGATCGGCAGTTTTTGAGCGCTTTCCTGCGTTTTCTAGGTCTTATGAAGAACTAATTGACAGATCATGTTTTAATTTGATAAAGAAGTTCAGCAAGGGTGTCAACATTTTGAGATGTGAGAACTTCAATAATTCGTCAAAGATACGCCCTGAATTGGCAATTTTCGAGCGTTTTTCTGTGTTTTCTCAATTTTTCAATAATTGATAGAAAATATTCATTCAAATTTGGTACAAACGTTTAGCTGAGGTATAAAAATGTTGTATCAGAAGGATACTTTTTGACAGAAGGAAACAAGCTCAAATGAAAATGCAGGCGAGCGAAGCTAGCCTGCCGGCTAGTTTATATATAATGTCAAAATAAGATATATAATCTTGAGAAATCTGTTTTGGTTTCGGAATTATTTTTCATATTTACAAAGTGAGATACCGTATTTCAGTTGTTGGTAGTTCATTAGTAATACACATTACAGTTACAGTATGCGGGTGGGTGGAGGTAATTTCAGTTATGAAACAAATCACGATCGACATCAGTTTTTAGCATAAATGATAAATTACAATATAATGTTATCTTACGATAATATGTATCTTGAAACAGAATTAATGTTTGTTTCATACTTGCATCTTTTTTGCGGTTTTCTGGCTGAGGAGTGAAGACGGTTGTGTCAACAGCATTTGGGATTACAGACACCCGCTCATGATTGACTCGAGCCCTCAGTACCGTGTTCTCTTTGCTGCAACGGCAGATAACACATCCACTTTTAAACTATCTCGAATCTCAATCGTCGATGACCACTATACATTTACAAAAAGACCTGAATTGAATTTATTCAGAAACCAAAATAGGACTAGGTTATACAACAAGGAAGAGCCACCTAACAAAATGAGCATCGAATATGCAAGCATGAACAAAAATGTTGAGAATACTTCATACTTTGTACATTTTAGCACATAATACAAATACAGCAATATTATAGAAGTTTCTCTGATTTTAGATAGTACTGTATAAGCTCAATTGAAAATTTGTAAATTAGTGAAGATATTCCTTTATTCATTCTTATATTATCTCATAACATGTACTCATTAAAACGATTGGGAGAGAAAAACAGAAATGACATGGAGTTTGGAGCTACCAAAACCTATGCGGAATCGACGGAGCTCGTTTCAATTATAAATTAGAGGAACATCAGTATACTTTTTAGCTTATCAAACTAAGGTCTATCTTTTATACACGGAAGTGAAGTATTTCTAATTCCATACAAGGAGAGAATTGTTTATATAGTGGTCATATTATTGTGAGAATTTAATGTGTACTTACCCTATATGTGATACACATATACAGTGATTACAATCGGCTAACGAAAGTTCCAGCAGTTTGTTCGTGATTATCGCCGATGTATCAGCAAATCCAAAAAGGGAATGATCCGTGAAAATGGTCTGGAAAAACAAAACCGTTGAATGACTTTTATAAAAATATTCAATATTATTTTACAATAATACTCTTCTATAGTGTATTGTTAAAAAATTAAAACGGAGCATTGAATACAAAAGTAAAATTCAATTCATCATTGAAGTCGGAATAGATTGAAGAGGACGCATGTCAGTTAAAAGTGAGACTTGACATTTCTTGAAAAGGATATCTTGAATAAGCTGGATTGTTACTCTTATTAGTTAATACTGATTTTCACACAAAAACACGTGACTATAGAACAATTATAGGAATTTCAAGAGTGAAATCAAAGTAAGGAATAATATTGCCATCTACATACTGAATTGAAGTTTGAGGCGTGCTTTAATGGTTCAAACTAATAACCTTTTCAAAAAAATGTGAGAAATTATAGTCGCATAAACATTAGACCATACCTTGAGACCATTAGTCATATATCGAACTCCAATACGATCCTCATAAGCATGTGTCATGACATAACTTTATGTCCTCTAAGAAGGAGACATTGTGATAGATTGAATATATGCTCCTCAACTCCACCCATGTTTGGGTAGAAGAAGTCGACACCATGCTGCAAACATACACAAATGGATGTCAAGGTATAAAAATGTATGTTTAAAAATTGAAATAGTATAATAAACTACAGTGACAATAACATGACAAGACCGAGCAAAACAGTACTTAGTGAACTTTTATGGTACTTGATTGGTAAATAATATGGACAAATTAGTTATGTACTCGAAAAACTAAATTGAAATTTATTATATATTATTTGTAAGGTAACGGGGAAAATATGAATGAAGAGTAAAAGACTAAGGGTATTATGATCACAATAGATGAGTGCATGTACAAGGCCACGTCAGATCATGCATTAGCCGAAAATGATAGCCGATACATTAGCCGATAAAAAAGATCTGTATACTTTTCTTGCGGAGAAAGCATATTATAGTGTGGAAGAGTTCCTCACTGATAGATAATTATTGTTATTTCATGTCGTAGTATTTAATACACGTGGTTGGATTGCTGGCTGTGACATGCTTATTCATATGACATTTTTAGGCTATTTTGAATTATTCTGACGATATATGTTAAGTTTTTGTGATATCTTTTTATAGATTTTGTGTATTGTTTTACAATTTATTGTAAATATTGTCTTTTGACTTTTTTAAATTATTGTAAATATTGACTTGGCCTGTACTTTCTTGTATTGTTTATGGCTTAATAAATATCTTATCTTATCTTATCTAAAAACAAAATCTGGAAAGAGCCATTAAAAAACGTTGTGACTTGTCCATAGCTGTTCACACTGAACGCAACCAACAAATGCATCCATTTATATTTCCATTCGCGTGCACTCTTTCCAGATTTTTTTCTCTCACCTGCGCGCTTGGTCATGCGTGAAATTACACATATACACATCCAAAGTGATCATACCCCAAGTTATGGAAAATTTAACACGATATTAAACATACTCTATTTTTGTCAAACAGGTCTACTCCATAAGATGTCGCTAAACCTAATGCCAAGTCCGCAATTGGCCCAGACTGGTAAGCTTGGCCACGTTGATCTTGCCATCAACACTGCGTGCACAATCAAGGAAAGTGGTAACCAACTGTGAAGGAGCGCCGCATTAAAAATAGCAAATTGAAAATAGAGTTGAAAATTGAAAATATTTAGTAGAAGTGACACAATAAGAAAGTTACGCATAGAAAATACAGAAAATCAACTAAAAATTCTTAACTCAATTACACAGTACACCGAAAAACCAGCAAGGCAGATGACAAAACAGAAAACAGCACAAATTCGTTGATTAGTATGGTTTGCCAGCCCTGGCCTTCTTTGGCCCAGCCTCGCTGGGCTTGACTCCGCTTGGAATAAAACGGAGCAGTGGCCAACGAAGGCCAGCGCTGGAAAACCACCTCTCCTCACATAGGCGCTGTCCTGCGTTGGGCTGATAGGTAGGTTGGGCTAATATGCATAAGGTAGTCACAAACCTAGCTACGTGTAGCTAGGAATACGTCTTTGAAATACATCTCACAATATTAAAAGCTCCACTAAAATGGTGTGAACGGGACAGCGTGCAGTGTTGCATAGCGTGGATTTAACATTGAGATATAAAACGGCAAATTCTTTCAAAGGCGTACGGTATTTCTAGTTATGTGTCGCTAGGTGTGTGATTTCCTGAAAAGGTATAAAAAATAGAAACAACAACTGTTACTCTACTCCCTGACCTAAAATCAGGTGCAAATTTTATATCAAATTTTTGAAGAGACTGACAAGTTTTAAACTACTACCAATGTAGTAAGAATTAAAACTGTTCAAGGAATGGTAAAAAACCAAAACTAACAAAAGTTTGTTGTTATTTCAGAATATAATAATGACAACAATTATGCTTACCATATTTTATGTCGCATGGTAGAAAAAGCTGAACGTTACTATTTTCTGCCATTTTTGGTGGATGATAAAATTATTTCCATACTAACAGGAAATAAGATCCCAAAATAACAGTTGAATTAGCCTAGTCCTCCTTAAATCCAGTTATAAGATTGATTCAATTGAAATTATTGATTTAAGAAACCTATTATTGTATTTGAACATAATATAAAAGTAAAAAAAACTCTGTTTAAACAAATTCAATCACTTCAATTGAAAAAAAAACTAATTTGATTGAAAATTGATAAAACACAACTTTGACAGTTCTGACACTGACATAACCTATATTAATACTATTCCTTTGATCTTGATATCTTTTCAACGCCATCTTGATTGAAATTCAAAAATAAAATCAAGGATTCGAATTATCACTATTGACAATATTCCTCTTCTTGGATATATATTGGATTTTGTTTTTTTTCATCCTTCAAATTTCTGATTCAAAAATAAATTAATTATTCCACAATGAGAAAAAATACTGCCTTATGCCTTCATGATTATATTTTTGGACCTGCCATTCTTCTACATCCGTTTCGTATTCCTCATTTCCTCGATCCTCCTTCCGGCAACTATCCTTCATTTCGTTTCATTCTGTAGCTGTGCTTGCGGAGCTGCATAATGGTAGGTATTATTTCATCCGTTGTCATCCCATTTTATAATATTCATCTTTCACACGTTTACCAGTTAAATAACATGATTTTTTTGATTTTTTCAGTCGGCGCATAAGACATTTAAAATCAAGCAGAAGCTTGCCAAGAAATTGAAGCAAAATCGGCCGATTCCACAATGGGTGAGAATGCGCACTGGAAATACCATTAGGTAAGATTTCTATTTATTATCTATTATTCACTTCTCCAAACTTACTAATTAACAACCTAATACTTTTATTTGTCAATTATTTTATAGTTTCTGGGTCTTATTATTTGTACTGTTTATCTAACTAACCTCAATTCTAAGTTTCGCCATGCATTTCTATATTTTAGTAGTCCATATTGTAAACTATAATGTTTCTATCAAATTTAATTAGAATTTTTGACAGTGATCCAATTAAAAAATCACACTCGGTTTGTCTGCAACTTTAGGCTCTGGCCACTAACTGTTGGACATACATTTATACATAAATTGTTTTGTCACCACAGCAAACTTTTTTGAGGTTAAGTTTTGTATCTCTGTTTTTTCCTTGCTGCTCTATTGAATGAACTGCCCTCTGAGGTTGAATAATTTTTGTACTACTTAAATTATCCAATGGTTTATGTACCGTCATTGGTTGTTTATTTTATGTTTGAAGCCACTCGCTGATTCCAAAACATTCATGATGAACATGATTGTGTGTGCCATGTAAAACATGCATACTTATCATGCATGAAATTACTCTTAGTAGCCTCAAGTAGTAATTACTTATTGGTTTTTTAAATCTTTACTCCCAGTAATTATAATACTCTACATTAAATTTTATTAAAGTAATGTGCTATTTTCAAATTAAACTTAGGTATTATTATTAAAAAAATCATTGTTTTTTCTTTTTAGAATGGGATTAAAATAAAATTAGTTTTGATTTAACATTTGTAAGCATTGTTCTGCCGCATCGGATATATATTGGGTTAATATTGATGTAATACAGTTCTTTCTACATTAGTAGCATGTTTGGGCACATTTCATTATTTGGTGTCCTTACAGAATTAAAAATATTGAATGTCGCACAGTCAAACAATAATAAATGATAACGGTATACTGTATCTTAAGCAATATCAACTTATACATAGGTCTATTGCTATTCAAAATGAAAAACCGAAACTTCCCAACCTAATATTTTTGCTTTAAAACATAATTAAGCAGAACCTTTTTAGATCTTAACAGATGTGTTGTTTGATATTTTGCCCACATGATTCTTTGTTCTGTATTGCATGGTTTGTACCCATGTAAGATATTTTAAATGCATATTTTCCCACCTCTCATATTTTCTCTTGGAAAGTAGTTTCAGCAATAAATATGATAGTTTTTTTTTTTAATAAAAACACATATTTCTATTGTTAAGACGCTTTTTTTGTTAGCTTATATAATTTATTTTGTTTTTATTCTATTTTACTCTTGTTCTATTCTCAGCTTGCTGTTTATTTTAAATCTAATTTTTAAATTAAGAATGTTGTAATGTTTCAAGGAGACATAAAAGGGTTCAACTGTTGTCTCCATGTATGTATTTATGCAAATAAATAAATAATAATGATGGTAGATAGATTCAGGCCTAGATGTATAAAATATCGAATATTGGAATTTTGATGTATCGTTGATAGTAATATTAATAATAGGTACACCAGGTACAGAATTACTTGTACTACCAGTATGCTTACTCAAACACCTTTTTTCAATTTAAAAATAGTATCATTACAGTTAATAACTTTTTTTAAAGTATAACATAGGGACTATAGTCTGTATAAAATAAGTTGAGACTTGCCCCTCCATCCGAAGAAATGACTGGGTTGCCAATTCGAGTAGAATTTCAACTTTTTTCAATTTCTAATTCAACCTCAGAATTGGTTGTAGAATATTATCCCCTTTTTACGATATCTTATGATTCTGGGAGAAGTGATATTCAAAAGAATTAAATTTCATTTTAAACATCGACCCTGAAACTTTTTCAGCAATACTGGGATATCGGGTTTGATATTCTACATCCAATTCTGAGGTTAAATATAAATTTGAGTAAGTTGGAATTTTACACGATTTGGCAACACTGTAATTTCTTCGGAAATTACCTACCAAGTCACAACTTATCTTATACAGATTATAGGTTTATACTACGGACCACATATTTCGGTCGTGTTTTCACCTGTTTAGAACTCACTACAAGACCAGTTATTGGGTTGACTATACAGTTATTTTGTTCAGCAACGAGTACCTAAAATTGCGTTGATTATAATAGGGTTGCCAGTCAGTTCACCAGATTCTGGCGTCTGGCTGGTGTTTACTCGGGTCGCCAGCCCGGCAGCCAATCCTGAAATCTCAGTGTGCTCTAAATACAGCTGCTAATAATGTATAGTTTAGAATTGTCGCCTCACAGTACTTTGTGATTACAAATTCTTGTTGAAAAACACAACCGTGACTAGTCTAATTTTTCTATTTGATATATCACTAGGTAGTCCAGTCAAAGAAAGGTTATAGAGGGAAATCTTTGAAGACAATTTTTGACCCCGCAGATCTTTATAGGGTAGTAAGGAGGTAAACATATCAAAAGTCCCCACCCCTACCCCCTGTGCTAAGGTTCAAAGGTACCATTTTATGGTTTCTCGCATATAACTAGAAAACTATGTATCTTACGGACATGATTGTTATATACAAAATTAAAGCTTACATAATTTCCTACAATATTCTATTTCTATACCTTCCCTAGTTTTCGAGATATCCGGTATTGAAGGTGTGAAATTTTTGAAAAACAAGTTTGCTTCCAATTTTTGTCAATTTTTGCTCTTACAACTTAAAAAAAAATGATGGAAAAATCCTTGCTGACTATGAACACATAGAGCATTGAATTCTCTTCAATTTGATGTATTATTTCACACTTTTACAATTTTCCCTGCACCTATTGCAGCAGCTTTAGTGTTGATTGTGAAATCTCCATTTTTGCAACAATAGACCATTGGCAGAGGAATTTGGAGTGAATGTTTTAAACACAATTTTTGACTTTGCAGTTTCGTTAAGACTAGTTAGGAGAAGAACATATCAAAAGTCCCCATTCCTAACTCATGTGCTAAGGGGATGAGGGTGGTTTAAATGTTGCATTTCTCAGCGTTTTTCTCCTACGCTCATATCTTGAGAACAATACGTTCAACCGAAATAACTAACAATTCAAAAATGATGCTTGATAAATTCTCTACACTTTTTGTTCGCTGGAATTTTGTGATATTCCAAACAGTTACCAAGATATTCGCTCTTGAAGGTGTGTAATTGTTAAAATGACAGGTTTTTATGCAATTTTTTGCTCTTTCATGGCTCATAACTCTCTAACAATGCATCATAATAACTGATGCTTATCATAGGTTTGTAAAGCATTGACTTTTCTTTGATATGCTATATTATTTCACTATTCCAAGTTTTCCTTTCATTGTTATAGCAGCTTCAATGTAGGGGGTGAAATTTTCATGGCTGCAACAATTGAGCGTTTGACAATGACGTTGAAGGAGGTGTCTTGAAACAATTTTTGATTTTGCAGCTTAATTTGGACTAGTTAGTAGGTGATGCTCTACAAACCTACGATAAGCATCAGTTTTTACGATGCATTGGTTGGAGAGCTATAAGCCATGAAAAAGCAAAACATTGGATAAAAGCCAACAATTACACACTTCAAGAGCGAATATCTCGGGAACTGTTGGGAATATCTAAAAATTCCACTGAACAAAAAGTGTAGAGAATTTATCAAGCTTCATTTTTGAATTGTTAGTTATTTCGGTTGAACTATTGTTCTCAAGATATGAGCGTGGGAGAAAAATGCAACATTTGAACCATCCTCATCCCCTTAGCACATGAGTTAAGCCCAGGCCACACCAAACTAGTTTCACTTCGCCGTGCCAGGCGAACTTTTGAAACGTCTGCTGATGGTACTACCGCCGAGGTAGCGAGCTCGGTCTGGCCTGCACAATTGAATTACAATGGAAAGCGAGTTTTAAAAGTTGGCCTTCGGTAGCGCGCTGTGGTTGCCAGCCTTCCCCCACTACTAGAGAACCACACTCATCAAAACAAAACCTAACTACCGCTAGCGGACGTTTTTTGGTGTGGCCTGAACTACCACCGCGGGAGCGAGCTCGCTACCTCTAGCAGACGTTGGTGTGGCCAGTACTTTAGGAATAGGGACTTTTGATATGTTCTTCTAACTAGTCTTAACAAAACTGCAAAGTCAAAAATTGTGTTTGAAACATTCACTCCAAATTCCTTTGCCAATTAGTCTATTGTTGCAAAAATGGAGATTTCACAATCAACACTAAAGCTGCTGCAATGGGTGTAGGGAAATTTGTAAAAGTGTGAAATAATCCATCAAATTGAAGATAATTCAATGCTCTATGAGTTCATAATCAGCATGGATTTTTCCTATCAATTTTTAAAAAGTTTTAAGAGCCAAAAGTGACAAAAAATTGGAAGCAAACGTGTTTTTTCAAAAATTTCACACCTTCAAGAGCGGATATCTCGAAAACTAGGGATGGTATAGAAAATGTTGTGAGATGAATATTGTAGGAAATTATGTAAGCTTCAATTTTGTATTCAACAATCATGTCCGTGAGATACATAGTTTTTTAGTTATATGCTAGAAACCAAAAAATTGTACCTTTGAACCACCCCCACCCCCTTAGCACACGGGGTAGGGGTGGGGACTTTTGATATGTTTACCTCCTTACTACCCTAAACATAACTGTGGGGTCAAAAATTGTCTTCCAAACATTTTCCTCTGTACCCTTTTCTGTGCATTCTTTGCCTGGACTTAAGGCCTATTACTTATCTACATAAATAAGAAATAGGCTTAGTAAGCTGGAAGTAAGCGACCATTATTAGAATTTCAATGAGAGCTTAACCAATCTACTACAGTAGGATGGGACATTCTAACCAATGCTGAAATTGAAATTTATTCTTCGAACTGAAAACATAATATTAATAACTTACGGTATATCATTCATTTTATCGAAAGAAGCATGAGCTTTCTTCAAGTCCAATAACTTTTCTAATTATTGTTGAATATTCAAATCAACTCAAAGTTGTTGAATAAAATTAATTAAATAAGATGTTTTTTTAAGAACCTAATTGTTTGTAAATATTAAGTTTGGTTTCCTGTAATCTCTGAAATCATTGTAATGATTGTTTTTTAAATATTAATTAGATCTTTAGAAAAAGTATTGGCTTTTTAAGTAAGATCCAATAATTTTAATATTTTCATTGAACCCCCTTGAAATTTTAAGATTTCGGTACCAACCCTTGCTAGTCTAATCTCGGTCTAAATTTTTTTATCTCTGTTTCATAAGGTTTTGTTGTGGTCTGTTACAGGTACAACGCTAAGCGTAGACACTGGAGGAGAACCAAGCTGAAATTGTAAGGTGTTTGTGGATTATTTGTATTTAAATATGAATTGACTTACTTCTTTTTCAAAAATAAACTAAGTTAAAGTAAGCTATCTGTAGTTTTTTCTTGCTCACCTCAAGTTTGCACTAAATTGAACGTCACTTAGCTGCTCCAATTTATTGCTGCTGGACATTTTGCATATTTGTTTTGTAAAAGTAAAAAATCTACCAAGTAATTTTCACTGTGATCCTGTATCCATTACACAGTATATTATTATATGGGCATTAATCTTCGATGAAGTGTATTATTGATGAAGTGTAGTATTATGTCAATTTCAGTTACATTCATTCAATATCTCAGATATGAACTCTAGAATATTAAATGAATAAAATGAAGATTGATATTCACTTGCACTTCTGTTTATTAAGATTAAGTTATGTTCTCAGTTGCAATGTATTGTCAGATTAACATGCACCATTAGATCACGCCATTAAGTCACGATTTATTGAAAAAATTCTACCCAAAAAAGTTTTCCTACCATATAGTGACTTAGAAAAGCATTCAATTTATTGAATGAACAAGAATAATTAATTGAAGCTCAATTGATCCAGGAACACTTGTTGTTCAATAGTTTGTTGTTTTTGGAATACCATTTTTGCTCCGCAGAAAATTTCATTGCAGTTTGCGACTCCAATGTTTTTTATATAAAATAGTATGGTAGGTGATGACTTCAGTGCTGCCGCATTGCCAGCTGGTGCGGCCAGAACCGCTGTGCTGGTCAATGTATTTGACAAATAGCAAGATCAAAATTAGTGGAATTACAGTGAACATAATTCGTGGTTTCAATTAATTCATTTAAGACTTAACTAAGCCCGACTCAACAGCTCAAACACATTGTGTGCTGTCTACTGACATTGTTGTCGAAGAATGATGTTAGACTTTAAATTTCTGGTATGAGCATGTGAATTACTGATCGAATTGGCAGTGATTGTATCATTATGTCGACTATCGCAATATGTGCAGGAAAGTAAATAATACATTTTATTAAGTGAGTAAAACATGCTCTGTCCGGAAAGTAATGTCAATTTTTTTCGACACAATTGTTCATTCCAGATTGCTGTGGCCATGGGAGATTTTGATGGGAGGGGGGGGTTATTTGAATTTGAGTACGACCCATTTTCATTATTCAACATTCCTAGAAAATTTTGGGTCCTCGTTACACTGTGGCGAGGCAGCGCTGCAGCCGCTTCATTCTGGATTATGACGTGTCACGGAAATGCCTGTAAAAACTGCCCGACAGGGCGCAGACAATGGCTCGCAGTCAGCCTTGCTCCCAAAACCCCGCAGCACTCTGGAACGTACAGTCGCGTCGGAAAAAATCCATTGACATTTAATACTTTTCAGACAGACCAGTACGACATATTGTTTTGAAAAAAATAGAAATGGAAGGACCACTATCACTTACTGTGACCATTAGAATAGAATAGAATAAGTTTTAATGTAACCGCTTCTGAGGTCTCAGAAGCATACCTCCGTCACAATGTACAGCAAATGTCACACATACAATACAATAATTGGAAATATACTATTCAAAAGAACTACAATTCATGATATATTAATATCATGTCCAAAAAAAGTCCTAGCCAGTTCATAGAACTCCTGGAAAGTGTAAATGGGGTTACTGATTAGGAATATCTTCAGCCTCTGCTTGAACAAAACCATTCAAATTCTCCCTCACATAGGTCAGACACTGAAGAACAAAAATAGAGGGAAATGTCAGTATTTCTAATTCTTTGAAGCTCTCTTTGCATTGAGCGCGTTTCGGCAGACCACAAATAAGCCTGATTGCCTTTCTTTGGATACGAAATAGTTTTGAGCTATATGCCTTTGACCCCCACAGTACAGCACCATAAGACAGGTGTGACTGAATGTGAGCAAAGTAAACTACCTTTAGAACATCAACACTGACACAAGTCCTTAACTTTCTTAATATAAATATTCCTCTATTAAGCTTTCCAGCGGTTTTATCAATGTGCCTGGACCAACTCAAACAGTTGTCCAGAGTGAATCCCAGAAATTTGGCTTCCTTTTCCGCATCTACCACCAGCAGTCTCCTATTATAAGTGAATCTCAAATCTTGAACCTTGTTGGAGTTCACACACAGCAAGTTTGAGTTGCACCACCTCTCAATTGACTGAGTAACCTCTTGTGCAGCAGCATTCAGGGAAGCCTCTGTTGGCGTGCTCAGAAACACACAAGATCATCAGCAAAAAGATAACTCTTAGCTGGAGGGTCAACTATAGTTGGAGGTCATTAATGTAGATTAGGAATAGTATTGGACCTAATATTGACCCCTGAGGAACCCCATGAGAGACAGGCAAGTACTGAGATTCTGATCCATTGAATGCAACTTTCTGAAAACGATTGCTGAGATATGATTCAATCATCCTTATGGATCTGGACTGAAACCCATAGAATAAGAGTTTATCTAGTAGGAGTTTGTGAGAAACCGTGTCAAAAGCTTTCGACAAATCAAATAACTTAGCCTGAGTGAAGCACTTATTCTCTAAGGAGTCCAAGCAATCCTTATAGAGATCCTCAGCAGCTCTAATTGTGTTTCTCCCCACTCTGTACCCAAACTGAGAGTTACTAAAAAGACCATTAATCTCAAAGTAGTTTACTATTTGCATATTCAAAACACTCAAGAACTTTGGACACAGTGGTGGTTATATTTATCGGCCTGAAGTTATTTAAGTCGGATTTGCAACCTTTTTATGGACAGGTAAGACTTTACTCAATTTTAAAGTCTGTGGAAAAACACCATCAATAATTGAACTATTCACTAAATTTATCAAAGGATCTATAATATAATCACAACCCATTTTCAGCATTTTTGGACTTATATCATATACATCTGTGCTATTGCTGGCTTTCATTTTCCCAAGAACACGAATAACATCGTCTTTTCAATCAATTCAAATTCAAACTTAGAAGAGGGTTTACAGTAACCAGAATTTAAAAAATCAATTGGACTACTTGCTGAATTCCTACTTTCAACCTCAGCAACAACTTTACTAATATTTTTTATGAAGAATTCATTGAACTGGTCTGAACTTAATGGACTTTTGTTTTTCACCAACAATGATTTACTAGACTGTTTTTTAATTACATCCCAGATTGCCTTGCTTGTTCTTTGATTCAGAAATTATCTTGTCATTCTTATTTCTTCTGATAGTCTCTAGTTTGTCCCTAAACTCTTTTTTGTTTCTCTTATATTGTATTTTTATGTCATTATTACCAGTAGCAAGGTAAGCGCTGTACAACAGATCACAGGTGTTCTTTATAGCGAGCAGTTCTAGATTGTAAACCTTACTGGGTTGGGAGCAGTTGATTTAATTTTAAGTATTTTCAATGGAAAAGCTGTATCTACTATTTTTTTCAATGTATCTAGAAAGAATGACGTTTTCAATTCTAAATTATTCTCTACATACAAACTAGTCCAATTCATTTCAATAAAATATTTTGGAAAACTGAAATGTTATTATCGTTTATGTGCCGTATTGTCTTCGTTTCATTAATATTTCCTTTCGTCTGTTTAGTGGAGAGAGTATTCCTGATAACCAGACCCCAATGGTCAGAAAACCATGTTCTCACAACTTCACATGTAAATGAATTCTCAGGAATCGTAGTTACAATGTTATCAATACATGTCCCTCCATTTAATGCATTGGGCCTAGTTATACTATTGAAACCCACCCTGAGACCAAATGAAACTAGAAGCTCTTTTAACCCTTTAATATTATTATCATCACTCATGAAATCAAAATTGAAGTCTGCATATAAAATAAGTCTGTCAGTGTATTTGAAGGCATTTTCCAATACCCCACTTAGTCTTTCCAAGAATATTTCTAAATTATTGTTGTCAGTGTTTGATCTGTACAGGGATAGGACTATAATATTTGTTTCCAATAACTGCACAGCTGTCACTTCCAATACCATTTCTACTGATAACTTGTTTATACTTTCAATTTTTGTATTTTAGACCATTCCTTACATATATAAGACACCCACCATGCTTCCTGTTACCCCTACAGTAGTCATTACCAACAACATACCCATCAATGCCAAAGAATTCCACCACACTAGGCTCCAGCCAAGTCTCAACAATACAGGCGACATCGACATTGAGTTTTCCAAGATAATAGTCTACCGAGTCCAACTTGTTCCTGATGCATTGGACATTCCAGTGAAAGACTGTCATTTCTTTCTTTTCATAACTATTGTTTTTATCTGAGGAGAATCTAGAATCAATAAAATTATCCACTATATCTACATAATCTAAACATGGATCTCTATGTTTTTTGTTGCCTCTAAAAAAGATAGAGGTCTTGTAATGACTGGTATTTCCATGCTTGGAGATGGAGCCCAGCCACAACCAAACAAGAGTCACTATCGAAAGATTCAACCGCAGGAAGGACAATAGAAGGAGGATTGCCAGCCGAGACAGGAGAAACCTGTGGGTGCTCTCTTCCACCACGCACCCACCAATAATTCCAACAAATCACCTGCAATTCGTTTTTTTCCATGTATATTCAGGTGTAACCCATGTCCAGTATGAAATCGTGCCTGATAGTTCCATATGTTAATCATACTAAGAGAAAACTCATGTGAAATCGACTGAACGACACCATTAAAAAACTCTATACATTTGTTGGTGTGTGCTCCCGCCTTCAGATCATACCTGTATGGGATTGTCGATAGAATCAACTCCACCTCTCCCTTCAAATCACCAATCACTTTGCGGAGTTTTGTCACACAATTAAAAATATCACCCTCAGCAGAGGATTCATCAAAGCTATTTGTTCCCCTATAAGAACAATTGTGTCATTCTTTTTTATCTCACCTTGCTTGAAAGACGATACAATGCCATCCAAAATAATATTAATTGGTGTGCTAGATGCAATAAACGATTTGAACTTTAAACCAGATAATGGTTGTGGAACTTTAAACCACATTATTATTCTACTAATATAAATTATTGTCAATTAACCCTCCAGTAGGCGCGAGGTTTCTCAAAACATGTATAGGCTCGTGGGTATCCCATGATGAATAATATTGATCTACCATCCTTTTAGTTGACTCTTGATGCAACAAGTTATAGCATCAATAGGTCTTTCTGAACCACTATATTTGATTATGTTGGTTATAAAAACTAGCTATGGCCATATAGTACAAAGTTTTAAAATTTGTTCTTTTATAAATTTATATATTTTTTTTAATGTTAAGGCTTCTGAAACATATGGAAATTACTGAGATATTGCAATTATTCAAATGCTAATGAATTAATATTATTATTAAACGAAAATCCAAATTAAATGCTGTAATTCACCCCGAAGACTTCTGCTACTGCAAATATTGACAACAGGGTAAACAGCTAGATGGAAATTCGATGAACGCTACTATTAAAAAATTATTTGTCAGCCCGGGAATTGAACCCAGTACCTCCTAATTGCCGGACAGGAATGCTTACCCTTACACCAAACTGACAATCGCTGGATAGCAGCGCTCATTTTATACGAAGCCATAGCGGCCAGCCAGTCTACAGATGGAAATTACTGAGATATTGCAATTATTCAAATGCTAATGAATTGATTATTATTAAACGAAAATCCAAATTAAATGCTGTAATTCTTCCCGAAGACTTCTGCTACTGCAAATCTTGACAACAGGGTAAACAGCTAGATGGAAATTCGTAGGGCTGACAATTTTTGAATAGTAGCGCTCATCGAATTTTCATCTAGCTGTTTACCCTTTTGTCAAGATTTGCAGTAGCAGAAGTCTTCAGGATGAATTACAGCATTTAATTTGGATTTTCGTTTAAAGCTGAACAAAGGCTAAAAATTAACTTTCTACTGGTGATATTTTTCAAAGTTTTTCGATTTTTATATCATCAAGCTATCAAAATGAAAAAGTTTTCTCAGGAAAACATTTTTGTCAGACTATTACTTTTTGAGATATGAGCGCCTAAAGTTAAAATTTTTGGGACAGAACATTTCAAGTTCGGTAAGAGATTCAGAAGATAGATTCTTCATGGTATTGTTGATCTAATAAAACAAAAATTTTCTGAAAATATCAATTTTTGAGAAAGTTATTCAATTTATTAAAAATGACCAAAAATAACTTTTAATTGAGTGGAGAAGCCAGTCTATTGCTGTATTTCCATAAGGTCTATAGTTTCAATCAGGTACTTGTGGATGAATTAAAAATAGGCTGCATGTGTTAGACATAATAAGGTAGGCTATTCTTTATATTTTTGCATAACACTGTTCGAAAATATTAATTTAATCCATAGTGCGAGCATACAATCAAATAGTAGTTATTTGTAATACCTATACAAATAAAATGAAATTGAAATTCCATTATCTGATTTGACTACAGGCCTACTCTAGTGAGATAACTACCAGCAAACATTGAGCAAAAGGTGAGGAGTCAGCTGTCCACATGAAAAATAACATAACTACTAAAATAATTCATTCTTTCCATTCATCCAATGCTGACAGTTGAAAGTGAATCCCACTATAGGAGATATTTTTCTTGGAAACATAAATATATTTATTCCAAGGTGGAATAAAGAAAATTATGAAGAATTTTCAACAAAAAGCTCAACTTGTGGCATTACAATATGAGTGAGTGTATGCTGAAATCAATAAATTAGGTTCATTACTAGAATTGGATATTCAACACTGTTATGTAGACTACTCTGATTTCCATCATTGTTCGATGTAAGGATGTAAGCCGAATTGAATAAAAATAACTCTTATTTTGTTGATAAACGAATCCAAAAAAGATACATCTTAATGTCGAATCAATTCTGCAACAAGAACAATACTGATGATTCATCATACTTCTGAAGAAATCAACGTAGAGCTTCACCGTCTAGGAAAAAATAGACCGAATTCAAAAGAGAATAACAATGAAGATACATCCATAACCAAGGTGAATATTAAATTTATTAATAATTTCCTTTAAAAATAATGATCGCATAAAATATGCATGGCGTTTTAAATCACATTTAATGTTAGGAAACCATATCAAGCAACAACTAGTTATTTTAGAACTGACAGGATTAGACTTTCACCAAAACAGATTTGAATCAACTTATCTGTATTTTTATTAGTACCGGTAATAATAATTAGGATTAGATCGGCTAAAATAGAAGATAAGCAAGCAAGTAAGAAAATCTTTTCAACTTACCTCTTACCTGATTACATTCAATTGATTTGAATTGCATTGCATTGATTAGGCCTATTTGAATAACTTTGTCCTACTCTATAAAAAATTCAAGTATTAAGTAAGTTTTTGAACAGAAAATACTCTATGAAGTATACATTATAATAGGATTATTACAAATAATGGACCCTTTTTTCAATAATTCATAATTATCAAATTATCAATTTTAAAATGATGAGTCTTCAAACAAATGAAAAGATGAAATCACAAAGTATTTTAAAAAATAATTGCCTTGTACACCTATCAGACCAAGCTTCCAGGACGCGCAGCAAGCAAGTGGTCAGTCGCTCACCAGGTACTGTTGTTACTCAGGCGGCCACATTTTGGCTTTTGGTTGGATGCCTAAAGCCCGGCGACCACACTGGTAGCCAAAACGTGGCTGCCCAAGTCTTAAAACAATGCCCGGTGACGGAGTGAGCGACTGGTCGTGTCACCTGGTTTGCAGCTGGCTGCGCGTCCTGTGGCTGCCAAGTCTAATAGTGACACCAGGTATTTATTGTGAATTTTTGGGGGGAATTCTCTCTTTCCATTGGTATGAAGATTTGGAATTTCGGATTTGTACTTTGCTAGTTATGAATTTTTAAAAATGGGTCCATAATTTGTTATAACTCTGTATAACATGAGCTCTAGGATTACATTTGAAACTTGCAATTGCGTTGCAACACTCTATGCTGATGCCATCTCTTATTTAGAATAAACAATCCAAATGTTAATGTTCATAAACTAATAAAACAAATGTTAAAAGCGGAAATTTTGAATCTTTAGGTCATTCATATAATATGCTAAGTCTCTGACAGAATAGGCATCACAGGCTCTCTAAATTTTTCTGTAATAAAGATTACGACAATATGGAAACTAGTTCAAGCTAGAGGTTATACAATATGAATTAGATATTTTTCAAAACAAAATAACTATCTCACAACTTGATTTTGAAATGCTTGTATACTCATAATATGTGCAGCTGGTGTGAAGATAACATTTCTAAGAAATTATGATTGAGCTCAATGAAATCAAAAAGTACAGTAGTACACTTACGGTGGATCATGAAATAACTAGGGACAGAATAATTATTTACAACTGAATTATGTTTGATTTTCAACTACAGTATAATATTCAACTACATACAACCCTCTAGTAAATATTTACTCCTTCGGAACATAAAAACAGCAGATTCATAAATTAAAAAATTCTCTTCGTACGCTTTTCAAGACTATCACAGTGGACACAGCAGATTCAGAATTTTGATAATATTCTCGTCATACGCTTTTCAACAATACCGTATCAAAATATTGTTACGGAGTGGAACAGAGTGTAGCCTCAATACGTATTATTATAAATCGATAGAAGTTCCCAACGCAACTCACTTCTAGATAGTTCTTCTGGCGTGAAGACGCGCCTGAGCCTCCCCTCGAGGTACATGGTGGACACTTTGTCGATGAGTTCGAGTGGCGCTGTCCACATCTCCTGCTGCAACTGAGTGTCAACCATTTCGGCCAACTCATGAACATCTACATGCTCTAACAGCGATTCAGCGCATCCTGTCCACCAAACTACTTTGTAAAATCAATCAATGCACATCATACACTCGATGGACGATGTTCCTATTTACAATGATTCGGATGGGATACGTCGGTCGCTATAATACGAATGATGTTTTTGTGATAATTGTGTTCTTTCTGACATGATTTTGACGCTGTTTTTACGTAATTGTGTTGGTGACATGATGTCAAGGAGAATGGAGCCCGAAATAAAATCCACTGTGAAAGCCCAAATGTAAAGCATATGAATTCATTTTACTCAATTTAATAATGACCTGCTATGTGTCTCCAAGATATAAATACTGATTGAAGATATCATGAGTAGTATGAAAAGTATAAATATGATACAGGTAATCAAGAAGAACATTAGGTAATGATTTAAGAAGATGAAGACGATACATTAAAGTGTATCTAGTTGAAAGTTGAGAGAATTTTATGATTAATTGAAAATGTTGAATAATAACAATAACATTACTCTTTCTCTTGATTTTATTATACTGTGCCCCAATAAAAAATAAAGCTTACCGAATGAGAGATATTTTTATGCAGTCATTTGTCAATAGGACTAGGTATTTATTGTCTAGATTGATATAAAATTGGTATTGGAATGAAAAAATACGATCAATTAACTATTTCATCACATTGGAGTAATAAAATTGTTGATAAATTTAAATGAATCTAATTATTATAGAAATCACTGGTACCCTCTGTACAGTTTTATTTGAACCCTACTAGTTTCAGCACTCATGCCATTTTCGAGTGTTTTATGAATTTATCATTAATTAATGATCTCATTATCCAATTGAGTCTTGCAGATTTGCCATTTAAATATATGATCCATGTTGGTCCATTAGGCATGACTTTTGAATGAATGATTTTCGGGACTGACTGACGAAAACGATTACTATTTATACTCACCAATTCCTTATGTTTGAAAACATCTGTTCTAGTCAATGATTTTCGAAAGTGTAGAAGATGAAATGAAATATGAGAGAACTTACTTGCTTTATGTGACAACGTCCGGTCACGAAAAGCTACCTCAACTGCTATCTGTTGTGGCTCACAAACAGACAAAATTATACTTATTAATAAAAATGCAAAGCAAGAAATGCACAGTTATTTCAAAGTGTCTGGCAAAATTAAATAGCGTTTATGGTTAATGTCAAGTTAGAGAATAAGAAGCTATATTAGAAAGTAATCTATCCACCAAATTCAAGACCAAAATTAATACGCTTCAATCAAACATGTTAGTAATATTTTCTAACATAGTGAAAATGAAAGAGAACACGCTTCAACAACAACAAACGCCAGAAATACTATTGATCATACATTTGAATAAAAGTTGATTGAGTTACATTCATAATGCATAATACATTCATTTATCTCCAAAAGAAGTGCACTAGAGGACTGTAGTACTTACTTGGTAACAATATAATAGATACCTAGATATACTAAAAGTATATCCAATAATTTTTCAAAGTTGTTGCATTACCTATATAAGAAATTATTCATTTATCTATAATTATGCATAATGGTTCTGTCAACCGACATTGATCCTATAGTCCAGTCACTATATACATTGGTGCATACAATTTATATTGTAGTTCTGATTTCTTAATATATTATTTGGGAACATAGGAGAATTCCAGAACCAATTTCTCCTTGCAAAATTTCCTTGTGCTAGATACACGGTGGCCCAAAAACCTCGTATTTTCGGCTCATTTTTCAGTTTTGAGCTATTTCTGCTAAATCTCGTAATCGTTCAGAAAAATTTGCTCTCGCATTTTTTTTAGATTATAAAATTCTGATTAAAATGAGATCATTAGGAACTCTCTATCTTCAATGAGTACTGAGTTATGATTTTTCAATAATGAGTGAAATTTAAAGAAAAAATCAATTTTGATGAATTTTAGTTTTTGATCAACAATATCTTCAGATACCATTTAGATGTATAATTTAAAATCCCTCTGGGCGTATTTTTGTGCTCTACAATCTGAGATCAGGTACAGCGCTCTATCTCATATAGATTCCCAGGTACACCTGACAACAATGCTCCTTGTATTGTGAAAAACACCTAATTTTCAGCTTCAACCATCACCAACTACGTAGTCTTCACATCGATATTTTGCACAATGACATAAGTTCATGACATTATGTTCTATGAGAATCACCCGTTAGATGCACTTCATTTCAGTATTTCCTAGTGGAGAGGCGCGCTTAAGGACACGACACCAGGATCAACATTTCAAACACTTATAACTCCTGACACAATGCTCAGATTTCATCGTACTACACTTCATTCTTCTCAGTTCGTCAAGGCGGTGTAAAATCATGCATAATAAGTCAAATTCGGTCCAAAAATGGAAAATTATTGCTGAGTTTACTTAAGCCCATTTTCCAATACACAAAAAATGGCCAATTTCTATATTCAAAAAGCTGCATGTCTTTTGAAATACTTCTGATAAAATTTCCAAATCTAGCGAGGATGTGAAAATTGTTCTCCTCTACCCACTCCAATAAATATTTTTCAATTCCAATACCATTCGAAAGTTACAGAAGATTTCAAAAATGGCGATTTCAGTTTTTACATTTTTTCCGTGGTTTTACTGTTGATCAAGAGTTTCTAAAACAAGTCTGATACATCATAGAAACTCTCGATTGATTCCAAATTGTAGATAAATTCATCCTCTACGAGCTCAGCTGCCTAAAATCCATATTGAAACACTTTTCCCTAACATAGAACTGCTAAAACCGTTAATATGATAAAAATATCTACAATTTCTACAATATCTAACAATCAAATCTCATCCTACGAAAATATTTTTCCATAAATCGTTCACAGCAGATGAAAGAGAAAATTCTACTGTACATTTCAAGATCAAATAATGATTTTTTATAATAAGGGGTTACCGAGATACATAGCTTTGAATATAGTAATTGGCCATTTTTTGTGTAATGGAAAATGGGCTTAAGTAAACTCAGCAATAAATTTTCCATTTTTGGACCGAATTTGACTTATTATGCATGATTTTACACCGCCTTGACGAACTGAGAAGAATGAAGTGTAGTACGATGAAATCTGAGCATTGTGTCAGAAGTTATAAGTGTTTGAAATTTTGATCCTTGAGGATTTTGATCCTGAAATGAAGTGCATCTAATGGGTGATTCTCATAGAACATAATCTCAGGAACTTATGACATTGTGCGAAATATCGATGTGAAGACTATGTAGTTGGTGATGATGGTTGAAGTTGAAAATTAGGTGTTTTTCCCATTATACCTGGGAATCTATATGAGATAGAGCGCTGTACCTGATCTCAGATTGTAGAGCACAAAAATACGCCCAGAGAGACTTTGAATTATACATCTAACTAAATGGTAACAATCGGAAGATATTATTGATAAAAAATTAAAATTCATCAGAATTGATTTTTTCTTTTAATTTTACTCATTAAAAAAAAAAAAACTCAGTACTCATTGGAGATAGAGAGTTCCGAATGATCTCATTTTATTCAGAATTTTATAATCTAAAAAAATACGAGAGCAAATTTTTCTGTCCGATTACGAGATTTGGCAGAAATAGCTCAAAACTGGAAAATGAGCCGAAAATACGAGGTTTTTGGGCCACCCTGTATCTAGCACAAGAAAATTTTGCATGAAGAAATTGGTTCTGGACTTCTCCTATGTTCCCAAATAATATATAAATTGCAAGCACACCCCCTTTTTTATGTCTATATTGACTGGACTACTAGTAAAGCTGGTTTATGCCGTCGTCGACCACGACAGGGTGAGGATCTCAGATTGGATGGATTTCAATTTGTCTAAATAACCTGAAAGATTATGTTCAATTATGTTTTAATGAGGGAGGTTGAGTTTATACTTTTTTATTCTTTTAAATGGCAATATGTTGATATTATTATAAATGTTAGATTCTTGAATAATAAACACAAATATAATAAAAAGTTATTTGATCAGCTGTTTTAGCACACTTGAAATTTGGACAATATGAATGTCAACAATGCATGCCGTCGTCGAATGTGGAAATTTACGCATAAAGGAAAACGTACCTTTTGTTGGTATACGTCGGATCTGTCATACAGCTCCTAATTATTTCGTCAATAACAGGTGGAATAAAAAAGATTTATAATTAAAATTGATGACTCTCCAAAGAGGTATAATGGAAATGATTCAAAGTCTTATCACATCCTAACTAAATACAATTTAAAATTAGATTTTCCATCCGAAATATCAACTCCAATTATTTTAATGAATAATATTTTGAGTATAAATGCATCAATAAATGAATTATGATTTATTAGCTACCATGTCATGTGCATTATAGACAAATGATATGGAATGTAATTTGTTCTATTTGAGCGTTTTTAATGTTGATTATAACTCAAGGTATCTGTTCTTCATCTCTATAGTTAGACATGGAAAAAACAATGGAGAAAAAAGAATAGGTCAATGGGCTCAACAGCCTATATTAAAAAATTGAAGGAATGTAGATATAGGAGGTTATAGGCGTAGTTATTTATTTTTCTATTATCATAGAGAAAGGATAAGCTTAATTGTTTGTCTTTGCTATTATTTAGTAATTCTAGCTGGATAACATATAAAATAATGAAAAGAGACAACATGGATTCGAGGATTGCACTATATATGGTGCAGGTATCATTCAATAATATTATCGAACAAACTACTCTTGGGTTTGAAGGAATTGAAAAAAATTCTGCTAAAGTTCTTAAAATATTCGTTGCAGAGGAATTAAATAATCTGTATGAGTACAATAATGACAGATCGCTCTAGTGCACTTTCAATTACGAGAAAAAAGAGGTTAACACAAGAAATTAGTTGTGTGCGTTCATTATCAACTAATTTGTCATTTAAATGTAGCAGAGATAAGTTTGCGGAAGACGTGGCAGCAGGTATTGCAGCCGTCCGTCGCAGCTGCTATTGACAAAGAGGCCTACTTCATACCTTCGTTTCTGAACATGGTTAGCATGTTGGTGAACATGGAGCCGTCAGACATTTGGCCGACTTGGATGCGCGACTTGACCACGTCAAATGGAAACACCGCCGTCCAGAAACTGACGCCACCCACCGCTCCAGCCGCCATTGTCCGCAGGGCTCCTAAAATAGAACATCATTCACTGAAATAAAATATAGGAAGAGAAAAAGTTTTGTGCTAGAGCCTGTCTCTTCTTTCCAATATTGTAATGTGCTTGATCGATAAAATTGATAATCTACTAAATTATAAGTTGAAGTATCAATTGTATTTTTATGAAAGCATAGAAATCATGGCAACGATTGAGAGGAACAACAGGCTCAACCAAAAAGGTTGGAATCAATGTACCTAGAGTACAATGTATTCTAGGTATATTGTCTGGAATTATAATTATATGATAAAATAATACTATCATGCGGTTATTATGTTATCAGTTGATTTCCAATAATAATATTACTAATTTTCGATAAGTTAATTGAACGCCCTCATATCTTATATGTAGTAATACATTTTATTAGTATATTAATAACATGTCAGCTTGAAGTATTCACAGCGTTTTGCAGGAGGCCGAACAACTAGCTAACTGAATAAAAATGTAGTTAGAATAAAAGTTAACACAGAAATTATTAATATTTTTCATACTTTATAAATAATTCCAAATTCCAATTCTACTAAATCTTATTGCAGCAAAAAGTTGAATCTGCAGATAAGTGCTCTTAGGTCCATATACACCATCTCAATTTAAACTGATCGTTTAAACAAGGAATGTGACAGATTATAAAACAAATGCGACTATTTCAAGAAGAGTAAAATCGTGGTTTAGCGTTTAACGTGGATGATGCATATGGTCCTTAGTTGACGAATGGAATTATATGTTGCAATCTTAAAACTGATAAGATAGTAATCATATCTTAAATCTGGTTGGTAGGAGAATGGTCAGGTACAGAAGAGAAAATTCTCTATTTTCAATAGAGAAAATTATTTTCTTCTCCAATCGAATTGTACTGTTTCTGTTAGTCCATTGATCCTTAAAAAATGTTTCAATGTGGAAATTGTTCCAATTTATTTACTAAATTAGTTCCCAATTAATCTATTTTTAATTCACCTACGAGAGAGCTTCGTATGTTTATTTCAATTCAACTAACATACTGAAGTATGCAGCATATTGGGCAATTTCAAAGCTGTTCTGTTGCGCTAGAAAACTTACAATAAACAAATTGCTATAAAACATCTTTGTAACTTGCTTTTTCTTCAGCAAATAAATAAATACGATGAATGTAATAAAATTATTAATTTTTGTTCCATGTAAGTTGTATAATAGTATTTCATTGCAAATCTTGAGCATAGTTCAGTGGAAAACTTGAATGTTTTAAAAGTTATATCTTTTCCTATACCTACTATCTTTGTTCTATAAAATATTACGATAGAAAAGATCATTTTCAAATAAAAGACATTGACATTTTAAAATAATGACGTATGATATTGATTATGATGAAAAGTGTATTTTGGAATGCCAAGCAAATTTTCGCAATTTTTCATAGATAACGCTAATTGATATCATATAACAGTCTACCTTTTTATGGCGGTTAATTCACAAGCAGTAATTACGATTGCATCTGCAATCGTAATTACTCTTTTAATGGAAAGAGTAGACAGTGAATGCATTGTATTTGTGTGTAGAGAATTTAAATGTGAAATACTACTTTCTTTCATACCAGCACTTGAACAAGAAGTTTCAAAATGAGAATTAATGACGACTTTTAATTGCAAATAATCAACTAATAATTTCAAGAAAAAAATTCTCATCTAATTGAACCATTCTGGTAAATACGTATTTTCAAATAACTATTTTTAGTGATGAAAGCATAGCATAACTACTAGGAATGAATTAAGCCAATAATTTACCACATTCATCCTTCGTCTTTCCCTCTGGTGTTAACATGATTCTTGTAGCTTCATATCCACCGAAGAAAAAGAAATACCCAGGCATTTCGCGGGCCATTGTCGGCACTATACCTCTGAATACTCCCATAATGCCTTCAGTTTTCAAGATTTTGTGCGTTATTTTGAAAGCGCTTTCTCTCTCCTAAAAAAAGAAACAATATAAGTTGAAAGTAATTGTCGAATCATTTAATTGAGAATGTTACATTAATGTAGAGCATTGGAATGTTGAGAAAAGGAGTGCAACCATTTTAGTAAATACTAGCAGGCCTGGCGAACTTCGTACCGCTAAAAATCAATGTATCTCATTTCAAAGATGAATTTAATGCGTTCATAGTTGATGTCAATAGATGGTCCAGGAATATGCGATATACGATAAATCACACAGAATTCCATATTCTTTCCATCTTCCATTTTAGGATGAATATCAGCTAAACTAAATTCAAAAAATTGTAAATTATTCTGTCATTCTTCAGAAATTAATGAATGCAATATGAACAACTCTCTTTCATGAGGTGAATAATTTTTTCTCCAACATTGTCCTGTTCTCAATGGTAGGGGACTGGTAACAATTATTTATATAGGTCTTTTAAGAAACCATCCACAGCTGGTACCAAACAACTACACTTTAACTACAAACCACCGTTTTAATACCAGTACACAATTTATCACAGGGTGACCTGTTTATTACAGCTGGTAACTTTAGATGCTCAATCATATTATCACAACATGATCTTGAATCATGATCATCTTTCCGTTCTTCGGTAGCCGCTCGGCCGACAATTTCGAAAACATAGATATGTAAAATGGATTGATAAATAATAATTATTATTAGCCCCCCTTTTAAAATTCTTGATCAGAAACCATCCCCAATATTCACACAACATATTCCCAAAGTTTCATGCCGTTCTGCCAAGTAGTTTTCAAGTCTATAGGGAACAAACAAACACACAGACATTCATTTTTATAGATAAGATAGATAGATGAGCTATTTTTTTTAGATAGATACGCTGATATAAGTTATTTGGTCAGCATTTTCATCAATTAAAATAAGTCAAACTCTTATAATGTGTAGAAAAGTTCTCTTGAATAATACTTTTTTAATTACAACTTCTTCGATTGGCACTAAAGCCAAAATCGAGTCCTAGCCTCCTCTTTAATTAAAACTACAATGGGCATTTAGTTATTAACTAGAGACCCCCTGGGTTGAAGAACTCGCTCATGAACTGTTGTATTGATCTCTGAGATCCGCAACTTGTAATTATACAGAGTTGGTAAGAATTATTATAGAAACAGCTAAATATATATATATATATATATATATATATATATATATATATATATATATATATATATATATTACAAGTATGATATTACTGTAGTAGGTTCCATGGGAATCCTATTCCAATTGAAAAAAAACTCTGTCGCTTCAAATTTTTGTCCGCCATCTTAGATCCAAGCTCATTTCAAATCCAGCTTCATTTTGAATCTAACTTCATTTTTTCAAATGGGAAGGTTGTCATGTGATACATGATTCCGATACAGATTTCAAAGAAAAATTAATGGCGAAACCCGCACATCGATATCTCAATGGTCTCAACATTTGAAGGTACTAATAAATGATACAAAAATGAAATGAATGAGTACGGTACCTATACATTGAATAATCAAGTGTTAGTGAACACTAATATTAGATTCTACTCACAAATTCAACACTTTGAACAAAAAAAATTGTCACAGCAACTGCTATCACAAGTAGTATAATTACGTGTATGTTACAGACAGGCAGACAGACGTTAACGGAAGCGAGTTAATATAGAACTTATAATTAATGTTGTGTATTATTCAGCTGAAATCATGTGTCGGCGCATAAAGCCTGTGTGACAACTGCCAAATAATAGCTACAGCTTCTTTAAATGAGTGGGAAAATTACATAAATAGCATGCAAATAATTTCTGCTGACTGATAAATGATAAATCAAAACAAAATTTTTTCTTATGCACTTTCAATGTTATTTTTATATCCTGAAAAAGGATGAAAGAGTGAGTGAATTTTGTTGTCCACCGAACTTGACCCGTAAAAGGTTCGAAAATTCGTGTTCAAAATTTGAAGTTGATTGATCATTCTCTCTAAAGTTCTTATCGAACATACAAACAGCAGAAAACGAATTAGGGCTCTAGTAAGTCAAAAGTAAGAACTTCGCAACGCTCGTTCAAGAAAATTATGAATGAAGAATACTATCAGTCAATGATAGTTTTTCAGAAAAGTATTGTGATAACGGTTGCATTTAATAATTCAAAGCTATGAATCAAGAAGTTTATAATTGAGTCGTTATCAAGCAAAACCTTACAAGTTTCATAAAATAATAATGGCAGTAAGTTGTTATTCCAGTTATAAAATTTCATCGGATTTGCAATCACAACAAAAGAGTGTAACTGGTAACAGGAAAATGAAATCTTACGCTTGATTTCAAAGTAATTGATTTGTAATCTGATGACGCTCACTATCTCTTTTGCTATTTTCCCTGTATCTGGGAAAGATTGCATGACATGCTATCACTCATTTTGCTAGATTGAAATTGATTTGTTGCGTAACTTCAACTGTTATGATATCATCAATAATTATTTAAATTCAATGATAGGCCTAACATAACAACGTAGAATTGAGAACGTCACTTCAATTTGACCTCTGGCATCTTAGAAATGCCGTCGCTCAATATAATCAGTTTCTAAATTAAACAGTGTAATTGTCGTGTGTACTGAATCAAATAATAAACATTCTGATCAGGTCTTAGGTTCAAGTGCGATGAGTAGCCTACATGTAAATATTTATTCTTGAAGAATAATTACTTGTAATGATGGTAGAATACCATAGTTGAATCTACAAATACAATTATTAGAAGATACAATTCCAGATTATGAAGAAATCCATCATCTTACTCGTTGATACACATTGATTGTGACTTTGAGAGAATATATTCTGAACACAAATTACTTTTTAGTAACTGAAAATTAACTTTAGCCTATTAGTAACTTGATTGAGAAAAATCCAAAGTCTAAAATTACGATGATGAGTAAATTGAAAAAATCTCACATTGAAAAAAATCGCATTGAATACACGTAAATTACTAAAGCTAGCTTAGCTTAATGCATGTACATAGTATGTCAAATTTCTGACCGTATTATGATTGAACGAATTTATAATTTAAATTATCATATACTAACCATTCTTCAAGTAATTTATGAAACTTTTCAAAATTCGGTTGAAGACGAAAACCGCAATAACATTTTTTTCAAATTTATACCGTGGACAGCTATTAATAGTTGACAACTATTAACTGACATGAGTCTCGTTTCTGGTGAAATTACAAAATTGCAGAAGCTCCGCAATATCCTCCAAAAAATAGGATTTTGTTGAATTTCTATCATCATTTTATCAAAATTATTACCATATATTATTTGACCAAATTTTTCAAACGGATATACTGGATAGTTATTTTTAAGCTCTATGACATGAGTCTCTTCCCTGCTAAGCGCGAAATGTTGTGGGTGCAGGGGGGCGACCGAGCGCGAAGTGCGAATCAGAAAAAAATTATATAAAGGATAATAAATCAATTAAAAAGTGCACTGTACATAAGAATTGAACTGATAATGATAATAAATTGAATAAATAATTCGAAGAACAAGGAAATTAAGCAATAACGCAGTAGAATGAATTAAAATAGCAACATGTAAGTACTTCTATTAGATAAAATTACTAATACAACAAAGGAGTACATACCAGTGAGAATATTTTTATGATGGGAAAGAGGCATTTTATCAATATGACAGAATTATTATACAGCAAATTGCAAGTTGCAAATCTCGATTCATCAGTCATAGTTTATGAGCAACTCAAACTTAATACCTCATTCCTTTAATATTAGTCTTTTGCATTAGTTCTTAGTAATACATAAGATCGAACTGGGCTGAAAAATGTTGCTCACCTGATGAGATGAATCATTGCAG